>NC_026002.2:52220396-52520396 GCF_000442705.2 Elaeis guineensis | reverse complement strand
ATACTTACTAGAGGTAGTGAGTAGATACCAGCCTGATCCAAGAGAAAATCATTGGAAGGTCATAAAGACTATCCTTAAATATTTGAGAAATACTAAAGACCAGTGGCTTGTTTATGATGAAACTGACTTGAAACAAGTGGAGTTCACCGACTCCAGCTTTCAATCAGACCTTGACAATAGCAAGAGTGTATCGAGATATATTTTTATCCTGAATGGTGGAGTAATCTACTAAAAAATTTTCAACCAGCACACCATGGCTGACTCTAGTTGTGAGGCAAAGTATATCACGGTATTTGATGCTATAAAGAAAGCTGAATGGCTATGAAAGTTCATTGGTGAGCTCAGAATGGCACTCTCCATCGATAGCCCTGTACTGTTATAGTGCGACAGCATTGGAGCCGTTGCTCAAGCTAAGGAGCCGAAGTCCCTTCAGCGGACCAAGCATATTCTGCACTGCTATCACCTTATTCGAAAGATTATGAATCAAAGTGACATCGATCTTCAGAAGATTGATGAAAAGAAGGACCTGACCGATCCATTCACTAAAGCTCTTAAAATTAAGAAGTTCGATGATTACAAGTTAAAGATAGGTATATGATACTATATCAATTGACTTTAGTCTAAGTGGGAGTTGTTGGAAATTATGTCCCAAAGCTAATTGTCAGTCTGTTGACGATTGTGTCTATATTTATAAATTATATATAAATTATTATTAATAAAAGTTATTTAATTTTTTTATCATATTTTGTTCATCTTATTTGAACTCCTGTATTGTGATGAAGTCCTTAGGACTATATTTAATCGACAAAAGAAGATTTATTATTTAATCCTTAATACATATTCGCAACCAAATGATATACTGTTAATAAAATAATAGCAATATCAAGTATAGATCATTGTGTGCCATATGAATTGATTGTCCTCTTAACTAAGAAGTGTAGAGATATTGGTATGGCATGCAGGTAGAATATAGGAGTACATTTACACCGAATGTGATAATTATCGAGCACTCTATTGTCAAAAGTAACTCGTGAAGGGTATGGGTATAAGTGTCCTTCTAACTGGAGATCATCATGGTGACTTATAAGTAACTCACTGTATTTTGATGCTGGACCATCTGAAATTTTAATTTAGTGATGAAAGACTTCTGGGTGCAGTCAAGTACTTATCAAGTCGGTGCATGAGTCAAGATGGGATTGATCCCTCTGAATAAGTAAGAGTTAATGCATTAGTGTATTTTAATTTAGTAAAATCTTGATCAAGATAGTCCATGTGATAGATTTAAAAGATTGAAATATAATATGATCAACTATATTAAGATTGATAGTTAAACCCTAGGTCATCTTGAGCATTTGGGTCAAAGGGATGATTATACGGCAACCATGCGCCAGTAAGTTCTAGAATGTTGCTTTGCAATCTTTCAGCCTATCTGGATATTGGGTCTCATTATTAGATGGTTACATCGATTAGTATAGAAAGTTATTCCAATGCTACCAGCTTAGATTCGAACTTATGGGATCATATACATTAGAAGTTCGATCTGATCGGATGGCTGAAGAGTCCCATTGGATTGTGACTCTGGTAAAGAGTCCCACTAGACTGGGACTCTACTGCTAATGAAGGATTTATTAATAATTAGATTGCTAATTGACTTAATTTGATTGAGCAAAGAGGTTTAGATCAAGACTAATTAAATTGGATTCAGTTTGACTTAGATCGGATTTGATTTGATCAAGCTTAATTGCAAGAAAAACTTGTTCCTAATTTGATTAAGACTTGGGTTCAGTTAGTTCCTAATTGAGTTAAGAATTAATTGAAGAGATTAGGTTTCTAATTAGATTAGGTTTCTTCTACTCATTGGGTTCAAACCAAATTTGATTTGATTTGGAATCAAGATGGAAATGAAGAGTCCCAGCCAACTGGGACTCTCTCCCTTGCGCCAGCCCTATGTCCCATGCCATTTTTTTTAATGCAAAAATAGATTTTGTGTGAGAATTTTATGTGTGAGAAGAGAGGGTGCAGAGAGGGTGGGCGGCAATTATGATGAGTCATGGTTCTTATCTCCTTCCTGATTTGAATACGATTTGAATCAAAGATAAGGAGATAAGATGGAAAGAGATCAGTTTTGTTTAGCAAGTTATGTGGCACCAAAATATTTTTTTCTTATTTTCTTTGAGGTGTTTATTAGTGTGAGAAAGATCTAATTTCTTTCTCATGCCATCACACATTTTTGAAAAAAATGAGACGCCCCATATAGTGTTGGCATGGAGATTTATGGTGCCTCCTCCAAACCCTAAACCCTAAACCCATATGAGAAGTTGTTGAAAATTTGCTTCTTCTAAAAAGCTCTCTCCTCTCTTCCCTTCCTCCATTGATTCTTCTCTCTCTCTAGAGCATTTAAGAGATCAAAAGAAGAAGAAGAAGATCAGCCTTCAAAGATCCTTGCGAGCTAGCACTCCTGAGGAGCCTGATCAGCATTCGTTCTTTGTGTAGACAATCTGTAGATGTCAGACACCTTTGTGTGACTGCGAGCAACCTGAAGAAACTCCAATCCACATGATACACTAGCAGAGATCAGCAATCCATGCTTCGATAATGAGTTCTGAACTCATTAGATCAGGATTGGTTAGATCTACAACTATTATACTAGAGAAATTCTGATTAATCTAATTCAATATTTGGTTAGACTTAATCAATTTTTTTACTTGATCAATCAATTTTTTGATTCTAACCTTAGGTCTAACCCAATTAATAAGCAGAACCTGATTTGAGCTAACCCATGCCCCATGTTTTATGTAATATCATTAGATCTAAATCATAATTCTAGATCTTCTAGATCTATGGAGTTTAACACTAAATTCTTAATTAAGTTTTGCATCAACATGATTAAGATTTTGAAAATATTTTTTTATGTAAACTTTTTACATCAAATCATAAAAGCTTTTAGATCAAATTTAAATTTTTATAATTTTAAATCAAAATAATTTTGATTAATCAAGATTAGATGTAACTAGTTTCTTCACAACTTACATCACATACAACAACACCTAGGATTTCAAGATCGAGGATTTTGCAAGAAAGTAAGTTTTCTCTTTTCACTTTCTTTTTCATGGGACCTCACAATGGTACCCCTATATGCTATGAAGAGTCCTCTATTGAATGAGAGGAGAGAGTCATGAAACCCTACTTGCTTCTATGATCGAACGGCCTGGTGATTACCCAATCCAAGTACTTTGCTACTCAAAACATATAATCTAAATAGATGATAGTCAGATCTAAAAATAAACTAATTTAGATCTAATATAAATCATAATTAGTTAGATCAAATAAAAAAAATTAGATCTAAAGTCATATTAATTAGTATCAAAACAATCATGTTCTGATACCAATTGAAGAAAATATGCGGTAGTGCAGTACATGCAATTTAAAAAATTTTATCTAGTAAAAATAAAAAATTAAATAATTTATTTCTAATCATATGCATAAGATCCTATCTTAAATTATCACATCATAATTTTAGATATAAAAATATATATTTTAGATCTAAAAATAAAAATCACATCAATCTCATCGATGCTGAAATTCTAGATCTAACTATTAGATCACCATAGGAATCAAAACAAGTTAGAGATCATTACCAAACAACTTTGATCTTGATATCCTCTAGTCTAATAGTTGGAGAAGATATTTCTAAGGTGCTCACAGCCACACGGAGTCATCTGACCTCTACAAGAAGATCCATGCGAAGACAGGCGCAGATCAAGAACTTGGAGGTGCTAGCCTGTAAGCAACTTCGATAGTTGATTTGTTTCTCCTTCTTCAAGTACCTTGGATACTTCAAAGTAAGAAAGGGTTAAGAGGAGGAATAGAGAAGGAGAAGAAGAGGCTTTTGAAATAGAAAACACCAAGAGAATGTGTTGGGAATAGTGTCCCAAAGCCAATCGTCAGCCTGTTGACGGTTGTGCTCATTTTTATATTTGTACATTAATTATGAATTAATAAAAATTATTTTGGTATTTTTCATCACAAAATGTTTCATCTTCTAATGAACTCCTATGTTGTGGTGAAGTCCTTAGGACTATTTAGACTCGACAAAGGATGATTTATCGTTTAGTCCTTAAATCTGTTCACGACCAAATGATACGTTGTTACCAAGGACGACAATGTTTATCAAGCATAGGTCATTGTGTGCCATATAGGTTGGTTGTCCTCTTAACCAATGAGTGTGGAGACACTGGTATGGCATACAGGTAAGATGTAAGGGTACATCTGCACTGAACGTGACTGACTCCAGAGCTATTTCTGCTGTCAAGATTTGCTCCGATGGAATATGGGTATAAATGTCCCTCTGACCTGAGACCGTCATGGGACTTGCAAGCAACTCACTGCACTTAGGCACTGGACTACCTGAATTTCTAATTCAGTGACGAAAGGCTGCTGGGTGTAGTCAAGTACTTGACTTGTTGGTGCGTATGTCAAAATGGGATTGACCACTCCAGTTTAGGAGCTGTGTACAGTCATATTTCAATTTAGCAAAACCTTGGCCAGGATAGTCCTTGTGAGCAATCACAGGAGTGTTTGAGTTGAGCATGATTCGGATGATCTGATTAGGGTTGACAGTTTAACCCTGAGTCATCTTAAACACAGGGATCAAAAGGATGAATTATACAGTAACCATATTCATGTAGATTTTGAGTGTTATGATTATGACTCTTCGACCTATCCGGACATTGGGTACCATTGCTAGATGGTCACTTCGATTAGTACAGGAATTGGTTCCTGTGCTACCGGCTTAGGTTCGAACCTGTGGGGTCACACACATTAGAGGTTCCTATCTGATCTGATGGCTAATGTAGAATCCTACATATTTGAGACTCAGTGATCGAGAATCAGGATTCTCTTATCACAAGTTCCACACATTATGGGTACCGGGGTCAAGAGTCCCACTGGTTGGGATTTTTCTATCAGGGTTACATATCGATGAATTCTGATGCCCGATTGCCCATCGAATTTGGACTCAGTATTTATGAGAGATTTAATTAGTGATTTGATCGCTAATTAACTCAATTTGATTGAGTAATTATTTTTGGATCAAGTCCAATTGAATTGGATTCAGTTGGGTTTGATCCGATTAGGTTAAGAGTTGACCTAATCATCGAGATGGTTTGGTCCCTGATTTGATCAGGGGTTGGACTTAGTCAATTCCTGATTTGATTAGGATTTTATTGAGCCTAATTAAGCCTAATTTAGTTAGATTTAAATTAGTCTAATTGGACCTAAATTATTTGGTTCAATTAGGTTGGTTTAAATAATTAAACCACCTTGACCCAATCTCCATGTGCCACCTCACTTCTATTGCACCCATTTGAATTCGTGAGAAGGAACTTCTCATGAATTATCTCCTCACGCCAAGCCCTCTCCACGTCCCACTTTAATGTGCCATATGAATGGATAAGGATGATTAGTTGGCTATTCAAATTCAAAATAAAGTTTGAATTTGAATGGGCAATCAATCTTTGCACCTTATCCCTTTTTTTACGCCCCATTTATTACATGAGAAAAGGTTTCTCATGAAATTACTCCATGCATAATTTAAGCCACGCCTCACGCCTTTAGTGGATAAGGGATGAGTTGGTGTCCATTTGAATTCAAAATTTGATTTGAATTCAAATGTGAAATTACTCACCTTTATCCTTTCTTTTGGATAAGATGTTTGACGTTGTTATAAAAGGAGGAGAAGAGTAGGGCATGCAAGAAGAAGATTTTTAAAGAAAAATTTTGGGGTGTAAGAAGTCTTGTGCGTGAGAAGGAAGTCCATATCCTTCCAAGAGAAAAAAAATAGAAAAGAAAGAAAAGTGGGTGCAAGGTTTCTGGTGAGTTCCCTAGAGTTTTAGCCTGGGGTTCGAGAAGAGAGAAAGTGAGCTATGAGTGTCATGAGCCTACAAAATCTTAGGAAGATCTTCAACATCCTCTCAAGCATGTCTGTTGATGATCTGGAGCATCCAAAGAATCAACAGACATCGATCGAAGGAGTTCGATCAGCATCGGCCGTCAAAAGGGCTCTACAACGAGCTAGCACTCGTAAGGAGTCGATCAGACCGAGAGCTTCATATGGATGATCTACAGAGGCCAGACATGCTGTGTGGCTACGTCGCAATGATCAGACTCTTTCGACGATGATCAGATTACGGCGATCTACTACCCGCATAAAGGTATTGTGTTCTGAACACATTACAGTAAAGTGTTTACTATTTGAATTTGAAATTTAAATTTAAATGAATGCATGCTATATATCATATTTAGATCCTAGTGTAGGATAAATTCATGTTAATTAATTAGATTAATTAATATTTTTTTACTATAAAATCATAATTTTAAAAAAAAATTAAAATTACCATTTTACCCCTGCACTAAATTTTCCCCACAAATGGTATCAGAGCGGGTTCTTAGATATGATATATATATTTGCATGCATAGATTAAGTTGTAATCTAAAAGTTTAAATTTAAAATTTAAAATTTGAAATTTGAAATTTGAATTTTGAAAGTTGTTCGAAATTTAAAATTCAAAAATTTGAAATTTAAAATTTAAAATTTGAATTTTAAAATTTGAATTTTAAAATTTGAAATTCAAAATTCAAAATTCAAAAATTTGAAATTCAAAATTTGAAATTTGAAATTTGAAATTTAAAATTTGGTTGAAATTTCAAATTTGAAATTCAAAATTTAAAATTCAAAATTTGAAATTCAAAATTTGAAATTCAAAAATTTGAAATTTGAAATTTGAAATTTGTTTGAAATTTGAAATTCAAAATTTAAAATTTAAAATTTAAAATTTAAATTTTGAAATTAGTATATTTAGATATACTTGATCCAAGTAGCAAGTAATCGAATTGGATTGGTTGCCATGGTCGTCCGGTCATAGGAGAAAAGCAGAGTTTAAAGGCCCTCTCCTCCCATTCGATGGGATCTTCTATGGCGGTAGGGGTGCTGCTGCAATTATATCTCATGCAGATGAAGCAGCGAAAGAAATTAATTGTAAAGGTTCAATTGTGAAATTTATCATGAATGTGTTAGATTAGATCTAAAGGAATATTCATGATTTATTTTGATTGAGTTATTTTCTGTTATGTAATTAGTAATAGGATTGCTATTTATGAAATGTGCTGATCTATTTGTGAAATGAGTCAACATATTTGGTGAACAGAAAATAAAACCTTTCAAATTTGAAAATTATTTTCGAAATGCCAAACCCTGACCCATCAGCCCAAATGCTTAATTAAAAGAATTAAGTGTTGTCTCGTAGGTCTAGAATTATGAATTAAGACCTAAGACAACTGCATAAACTTGTGGGTCAATGGGTTAGATGGATTAGGTCCATAATTGGGTTAGATCTAAGGTTAGCCTAAAAAAATAGACTAAATTAGAGTAATTGGTCAAATCTAATCAAAAGTTGAACTAGATTAGATCAAGGATACTCTAGACTCAACTCCAATAGTTGTAGTTGAATGGGTCATGTCTTTAACTAGACCAAGATGGACTTAATTCATGGCTACGCGGTGGAACCCAATTTACTAAGTTGATCAAATTAAAACTAATGAACCAGTTGGTGTCTAAGGTAAGTTTGGCAGTTTGACCAGTGGTTTTTAAGCGGGAGCTACTCGCAGTGATTCGATCTCTGACGAGTTAATGGCATATCCCCACCACTGATCTCACTTACCTGGCCAACCTGGTGAATTAGATTTTGATTAGATTACTTGGTGATTAGGGCTCACCCATGTCATTAGGTAAATTAGTTTGACTGATTTAGGTGCTCCTAATGCCAGCTTTAATTAAATCTTTTTTTTAATCTGACTTGGTGAAGTCAGTGGGAGGATTGAAATTGACTGGATATTTTCTTCTCATCTATCTTTTAATAGAATTCTCAAAAAATTATTAGGTCCCTAAAAATAATTAAGTTATATTGATAACTAAGTCATAGCCTCCCATTAACTGAGTGATAATGAGTCCATTAGTTTAATAATCATTGGAGGCCCAAAGGCCTGGTGCTTATTGACTAATGGAATTATCATTCATAATATGATAATTTGGTTTGAGTCTTTCTGATGGTGATCAGGTTGGCCGGCCAAAGTCAGGCCTGATCATTCATTGGTCCGATTCACCAAATCAAATCATGTTAATGGTTGGACCTAACCAGATCTTTTCAGTGGAGTCCAAAGCCTACTGATTAGGTTCTGGGATAAAATCAATTACTAGAAGTTGTTTAGAGAAACAATTGGTTATGAACCTACCCATAGATGCACATGGGTTGACCAACCAAAATTGGGCTCATGTGTAGTCTGTGTGGATTCTAGTACCTACTAAAGAATTAAAGTAATTCCTCGAATTGAAGGTTGAGGCTACTAGTTCGTAAAAAATACTGGGAGAAACTTTAGACTAAAGTCCAAGTCTTTAGTATTTATAATTTATGTACTAATAGAGGTCTGATTTTCTTTTATGCAGCTATGGCCACTACCCTGTCCCTCCGGTCATTATTAGATAATGACAAGCTCATGGGACCTAATTTCGATAGCTGGTATCGAAAATTAAAAATCATCCTTGAGCATGAGCGGATCCTTTATGTAGTAACGGATCTGGCACCTGAGGAGCTAGCCCCGAACGTTAGAGGAACAGTCTGAGATACTTATCAGAAGTGGCTTAACGACCGCACCATTGTTCGATGCATAATGCTGGCGGCAATGAATGATGAGTTCAGCTGCAGGTTCGAGAATGTCCAGCCCCAGGAGATGCTTCAATTGTTGAACGACTCCTTTGGCACGCCTGACGATGTTGAAAGGTACAAAACTAGTTGTGCCATTTTCAATGCTCGGATGAGGGATGGAGCCTCAGTCACTGATCATGTACTGTACATGATCGAAATGATTGAGTGCCTAAGTAAATTGGGCTTTCTCTTGCACGAGCAACTCGATAAGGATGCGATCCTTAATTCATTGCCCAAGTCCTTCCTCCCCTTCCTTACTCATTTTTTGATAACAAAGCCTGCAGTGAACTACCACGGCTTGTTGGGGTTGCTGCAGAACTTTAAGAAGGATCACCAACTTCATAAGGAGTCGGTGAATGTTATGGGAGGGTCTTCTTCTGGTCGTCGACCCTTTAAGAAAGGAAAGAAGAAGAACAAGAAGAAGAATAAGAAGGTGCAGCTGCATGCTGGAACATCTGCACAGGGTCAGACCAAGAAGTGCAAGCTCGACCAGAGCCAGGCGGAGTGCTTCTTTTGTAAGAAGCAGAAGTACTGGAAGAGGAACTGTCCTCTATACATTGCCTCCCTGGACCCGAACAGGCCGAAGAAGAAGCAAGGTACTTATATGATAACACCTTGCAACTTTTTCATTTGTGATACTACTACTTGGGTATTGGATATCGGAAGCCCTTATCATATTTGCAATTCGATGCAGGGTCTGCAGGTCAGTAGGAGATTTGACGAAGGCGAGAGGTTCCTGAACGTTGGAGATGGAAGCAAAGTTTCAGTTCTAGCATTAGGAATCATGAACCTTGTAATCAATTCTCAAAACATAATTCTGAGTGAATGTCACTATTGTCCAAGCTTTTTATTAAATATTATTTCTGTAGGCCTTTTGGCCATGAATGGTTATCAATTTTTAATAAAAGAAAATATTTACAATATCATTTTGAATGGTGTTACAATGTTTGTTGGACAACTTAATTATGAAATTTACTTTCTATCACAACCTGTTAATGTGGTTCAAACCTCCGATAAACGTCCTAGAATAGATAATGTGTCAGAAGTCTACCTTTGGCACTATAGGCTAGGTCATATCAATAAGAACAGGATAAACAAGTTGGCTCAAGAAGAAATTCTTGAAGTAGGTGATTGTGAATCACTTCCAACCTGTGAGTCCTGTCTTCTTGGTAAAATGACCAAGTCACCTTTTACTGGAAAAGGTGAGCGAGCCAGTGAACTCTTGGCTCTGGTACATTCTGATGTATGTAGACCCACGAGCTCAAGTGCAAGAGGTGGATATTTCTACTTCATAACCTTCACAGACGACCTATCGAGGTATGGGTATGTCTATTTAATGAAGCATAAGTCGGAGTCGTTTGAAATGTTCAAACTATTCCGAAATGAGGTAGAAAAACAAACTAAAAAGTGTATTAAAACTCTTTGATCTGATCGAGGAGGTGAATATCATTCCAATGATTTTCTGACATATCTTGGGGAGAATGGGATTCTCTCTCAGTGGACTCCTCCTGAAACACCACAACATAATGGTGTATCTGAAAGGAGGAATCAGATCTTGTTGGACATGGTTCGATCCATGATGGGGTTTGCTGGTCTGCCGATCTCTCTCTAGGGATATGCACTCGAATCGGCTTGTTACCTTCTAAATAGAGTTTCGAGTAAGTCTGTAACCAAAATGCCATATGAGATATGGATAGGACGTAAGCCAATACTCTCGCACCTTAGGGTTTGGGGGTGTCCGGCTTATGTTAAATGTTTAATTACGGATAAGCTTGGACCTAGGTTTGACAAGTGTAATTTTATAGGATACCCAAAAGAGACCAAAGCGTATTACTTCTACCTAGCTGATGAGCAAAAAGTGTTTGTCAGCCTTAAGACAATCTTTTTGAAAAAGGAGTTCCTTGGTGAAGGGACTGTTGCCTCTAAGATTGAACTTGACGAAGTTCGACAGGTGAAAAAACTGACACAAGTTGCTGAACCTGAACCAGATTTGATTAGATCAGATCCGAAGCCCATTGTTCAAGCACCCTTAAGGCGATCTGGTAGAGTACCACGTCAATCGGACAGATATTATGGTTTCTTGGTTTGGGATGACGATCCTATCGAACTTGATGAAAATGATGAGGATCTGATCACCTACATGGATGCAATGCAGAGATCCGACTCTGAAAAATGACTAGAGGCCATGAAATCCGAAATGGAGTCCATGAAGGTCAACGATGTGTGGACATTGGTTGACCCATCCAAAGGAGTAAAACTCATAGGGTGTAAGTGGGTCTTCAAGAGGAAGAGGGGCACAGATAGAAATATGGAAACCTATAAAGCCTGTCCGATTGCCAAAAGATATCGTCAATGTTATGGTTTAGACTATGACGAGATGTTTTTTTCTGTGGAAATGCTCAAATCCTTTCGGATTATGCTTGCGATAGCTGCCCATCTGGACTATAAAATCTGGCAGATGGATGTAAAGATAGCTTTCCTAAACGGAGAGCTGGATGAAGAGGTGTATATGATACAACTTGAAGGATTCACGTCCACAGATGAGTCTAAGGTATGCAGGCTACAGAGGTCCATTTATGGACTTAAGCAGGCATCACGGAATTGGAACATACGTTTTGATAAGATGATTAAGACATATGGCTTCGTTAAGAACGGAGAAGAGCTCTGCATTTATAAGTGGGCTAATGGTCTAATAGTAGTATTTCTTATATTGTATGTGGATGACATTCTCTTAATCGAGAATGATGTCCCTGTATTACAGAAAATAAAGATTTGGCTATCGTCACAGTTCTCCATGAAGGATCTGGGAGAAGCTTCCTGTGGGAGAAATTCAGTGCAGGGATAAAATGGTAATTTTAAAACTTTTTCAAACTCATGATTTTACAGTAGAAATATATTAATTAATCTAATTAATTAACATAAATTTATCCTACAGTAGGATCTAAATATGATATATAGCATGCATTCATTTAAATTTGAAATTCAAATTCGAACAGTAAATACTTTACTGTAATGTGTTCAAAACATAATACCTTTGTGCGGGTAGTAGATCACCGCAATCTGATCACCATTGGGAGAGTCTGATCATCGTGATGCAGCCACACAATGTGTCTGGCCTTTGTGGATCATCCACACGAAGCTCTCGATCTGATCGACTCCTCACGAGTGCTAGCTTGTTGTAGAGCCCTTTTGACGGCTGATGCTGATCGAACTCCTTCGATCGATGTCTGTCGATTCTTTGGATACTTCAGATCATCAACAGATGTGCTTGAGAGGATGTTGAATATCTGCCTGAGATTTTGTGGGCTCATGACACTTGTAGCTCACTTTCTCACTTCCCGAACCCCAGGCTAAAACTCTAGGGAACTCACCGAAAACTTTGCACCCACTTTTCTTTCTTTTTCTCTTGGAAGGATATGGACTTCCTTCTCACACACAAGACTTCCTCACGCCCCAAAATTTTTCTCCAAAAATTTTCTTCTTGCACACCCCACTCTTCTGCTCCTTTTATAACCACGTCAAACGTCTTATCCAAAAGAAAGGATAAAGATGAGTAATTGCACATTTGAATTCAAATCAAATTTGTTGCCCAGCTATGCAACCCAAGAGGGAGGGTGAATTGGGTTTCTAAAAATTTTAGGCTTAATTAATTACTTATGATGAACAAAATAAAGACTTTAATTCAATATTAATTACCTAAAGCAGGAATGCAAGGATATAATAAAGAAATAAAGTGAAACAATAAAGCACACCACAAACACAAGGATTTATAGTGGTTCGGTGCCAACCTTGCACCTACATCCACTCCCCAAGCTCCTACTTGGGAATTTCAATCCACTATACTTGTATTCAACCCGAATACAGAACGTCGGAAACTCTGACACTAGCTATCCCAAGCTAGTCTACTTGTTTCTCGGGTACAAGCTAACCCAAAACACTCCGATTTCAGGTTCGGATCAACCTTCCCTTGTTTTGGAAATCCTCCAAAAACAAGAACAATTACTCACAAAGAGTAAGAAAATTTAGAGTACAAATTAATACAATAACAGCTCCTTAAATGAGTGAATATAACAATAAAAATACTTTACTCAAATGAAGAAACCCTTTTTGGATTTTCTCAAGGTGGATGAACGCTTGAATGAATGCTTGAGAAGAGGATGATCTTTGATTGAAGACTTCTTGAAGGCTTTGAAAGATCTCTTGATCAAGGTTGAATAATAGGCTTGAAAGATCCTCTCTTTGAATGCTCTTGCATTTCTCTTTCACAATCTCTCTTGTATATTGTGGATCCTCTCTCTTTTTCTTTTGGGTATTTCGTTGATCTCAGGCTTTCTCGTATAGATTTTGGATCCTTTTGTATATAGGTTTGATCTCTCCTTTTTTTTTTATCTGCAATTTCTTTCATCATTTGAAATATTTTATAGCAATAAGAAACAAGAGAAAATAATTTAGGCAGATAAAGAGCCGTTAGAATAATTTTAGGAAGCATAAAAGGTAATTAAAATGGGCAAAAAAATAGCCGTTGCTGACATTTTCCGTCGCAGGGGTCGACTCATGAGTCGACCTCTGTTGCAAAGACCATAGAATGAGTTTCTGGAAATTTTTGGCTCAAATCAGCAGGGGTCGACTCATGAGTCGACTCATGCCTTGTGGGTCGACTCACAGGTCGTGCCAAGCCAGAAAACTAGCATGCCAAGGGGAATTTTTGTGTGCCAATCAGCTCATAGTGCCA
The DNA here is from genome assembly GCF_000442705.2 of Elaeis guineensis. Lineage (NCBI taxonomy): Eukaryota > Viridiplantae > Streptophyta > Magnoliopsida > Arecales > Arecaceae > Elaeis > Elaeis guineensis. The sequence goes on along the minus strand of NC_026002.2, from coordinate 52,506,905 downwards.
TGAGTTGACTCATGAGTCGACTCATGCACTTCAAACCTTCATAACTTTAAAAATATAAGTCCAAACACAATAAAATTTTCACCAATAGATTACAAATCACTTGTTCTATCAAATGATACTATCAAATCAGGATTTTAGTAAAATTACAATTTTACCCTTGAAGAGCATAAAGACTTTTTCAATTTAAAATATTTGTATCCCTTCAATCTGCTTTGTAATCATCAAAATCAATCTAGGAGCAACAATCTCCTCCTTTTTGATGATGACAAAATATTTGAACAAAAGCATTTATGTGAATCAATAATTTCAAAAGAATGCATTATACATTTATATACTTGAAAAGAGTAAGATTCTTTTGGCATGTAATATAAATGATCATATACAAAAATAGTTTGTCCATCTTCTTAAAGATTTGAAGATATGCTCATTGGAATATGTGATTTTGGTGTTAGAGCAGAAAACTTGTTTTTGTTATCAGAGCAAGTAGTATTTTGAAAATTTGCTTATTTTCATTTGATTTTAGTTTTAGCATCAGAGCAAAAATTAATTATGTGCTTTAATTGCTTTTGATACAAAAAAATAATTATGTGTGCCAAAGCATGTTTAAGAGTTGATTTTGAAAGTGTATTAGCTCATTTTGAGTTTAAGATATATCAGAGCAAGAGAAAAATAAATTTTGCAATGTATCGGAGTAAGAAAACAATTTTACAATGTATCAGAGAAAATTTTATAATGTATCAGAATAAATTTTATGATGTATCAGAACAAATTTTATGATGTATCAGAGCAAGTTAAAAAAAATTTTAAGATGTATCAGAGTAAGTTGGAATTTTGAAGTATATCAGAGCATATTTAAATTTTTAAAGTAAATCAGAGCATATGTAAAGAAGTAATTTAAAAGTTACATAATTGCATTTTACTTAGCATTGTACTTTTGATATTGTTCTTTAAATTCTTCAATTAATTTCTCATAATTTGTAGTTTTGCTTTTGATGGGTTGCTTTTTCTTTAATTGCTCATAATTGAATTGCTTTTTGTTTAATTTCTGTTTGATGCCAAATTTCACATAATTTAGGGTTTTGCTTTTAAGGTTTTGCTTTTGATGAGTTGCTTTTTGTTTAATTTCTCCCCCTTTATCTCATAATTTAGGGTTTTGCTTTTAATGAGTTGCTTTTTGTTTAATTTCTCCCCCTTTTTGACATCATCAGACATGGTTAACTTCTCCTTTTTCTGAAACATTCTTTAATTTCTCCCCCTTTAGAGTTAATCACAGATGTTTGCTCCCCCTTAATACAGCAATTATTAACAGCAAACAACAACAAAGAAAAGACAATATTTCAACAAGGAGAATATATATATAACCAAAATATGATCAACATCATTACAAAAGGTAGAAATATAAGTAAAAGATGATTCCATTAAAATCATAATTGTTTCAATACATAGTTCATATTATAATAATCAACCAGCTAATTGTCAATACATGGCCCCAAAATACAGATCCTAGAACAAGACACTAACACCTAGGATCTAATAATGATCAAGACAAGTCATGGATCGGAGTCATCAGATATGGTATGAGAAGCTGATGGATCAGAAGTGCGTCCTCTACCCCGTCTGCCTCTGGCACGAGCAGGAGAGCGAGATGAACTGGGAGGCTGAGTACGCTGAGATGCTAAGGACTGAACAAAAAGGGTGAGTCTAATAGAATCAAGTACGTTCAGTGCTCTGGAAACAGACTGTAGTAGAGCAGTGAACTGAGTGGTAGCATGCTCACTCGATCCTCGGATCTCTTTCCTCAGTAACTCATATCCACCTTCTAGTGCTCCTCTGAGCCTGCCAGCCTCTGCAGTGAGGTCTGTGACCTCAATAGTTGACTCCTGTGGCTTGGGATGGGCCAATGCAAGGACTTGCCCCTGCAAGTCTAGAACTCTGCCAGTCAGTCTCCAGACTGTGTCCTCAAGCTGCTGGATCCGGATGGACTGATCTGTTATCATCTGAAATATAGTGGAGATGTGGGGAGTAATGGTCTGATCAGAAGAGGTGGCTCCAGGTGCAAAAGAAGTACTACTCCACTGACTAGACAGCAAAGAAGCCACACGCTGTGATATATGCTCGATCTGATCGTCAGCCAGTCTGAACTCTGAATGAGGTGCTCTGCTCTCTGGCTGATACACTGGTGTGGGCATCCTAGTAAACTCTGAAGGGCCAGCCTCTGTATCAGGAATGAACTGGATAACTGGTGATGCTGCCCTGAAGTCATGAACAGGAGATGATGGACCTTCTTATTCTACTCTTCCTTCAGTTCTGTCTTCAGCTCTATCTTCAGTTCTCTCTTCAGTTCTCTCCTCAGCTCTCTCCTCAGATCCCTTGATCCAACCACCATCAGTCTTTGTAAATCCCATTCGGTGCAGGGTGTGTTGGTTGAAAGTGTCCACATGAGAGAGCTTAGTAGAAGCCTCCCCCTCACAGCTAACTCCAAACCTCCTAAATACTCTAGTAAGGGCCATACCATAAGGCAAGTGTGCCTTGGATCTGTTCAAAGTTTCTCTCATGGCCTCTATCATAAGTGCAGGGAGGTTCAGGGGGGTCTGAGTGATGACATGAAACATGATACATACATCACTGCTGGAAAGTAAGTCATGCCTACCACTCCTAGGAAAGAAGAGCTTTGTTACCATCTGATGCAGGACCCTCATCTCAATGGACAAAATCTTTGCTTCCAATTTGTTTAAACTCCCTGAATAAGTTTCTCCTAAAATAATTCTGATCCCCTCTTCTTTTACTGGGAGTTCCATATAAGAGTAACCTTCACTAGGCAACTGAAGTATTTCTCCCAATATCCTAGAATCCAAGCAGATATCAATTCCCTTGACTGTTGAAGTCACTGATCCATCTCCATAAAGTAGATTCTGGTAGAATTCTCTAACTAGGTCAACATAGGTGACTTCCTTAAGGGAGCAGTAGAATTTCCATCCTTGGTTTTTAATCTTACTTGCAAAAGTAAAGCCCTCTTTCTCAAAGAAACGAAAATCTATATTCTTCCCGGTTTCGACTTTTCTATCGGAAAGAGGATTCTTACTGGGGCTTAGGGAGGATTGAGGGGGACCTTGAGCAGATACTGAAACTGGAGTGGGAGCAGTTGAAGACTGAGCATGCCTTTTCTTTCGGACAATTTCTTCAAGCTCACGGATTGATTTTCTTCTTTGGGGAAGTTTCATCTTTGGAGCCATATTCAATATAGTAGCAGGCAATGAGACTTGGAGGAGTGGAGGAGGGATCACAAGAGAGTGAAGAGAGATTTTGGTGGAGAAAAGAAGTGGATTTTGGAAGATTGGTGAAGTGCTAGGGCACATTCCAACCGCGCCAAACACTGCGAGAAAGCACAAAAAATTCCTTTTCAAGGTGGCAATTTTTGGTGGAGAGGAGGAGGGAGAATTGCTTCGAATTGGATCCTTGGATTTGGAGCAAAAAAAAATTGGAGAAGATGGCTTTTGGAAGGAGGACGATGAGAAGATGAGTCATCTCACGAACAGGGATCCAATATAAAGACAATGAGCCCGTGGATAGTTTGAGGAAATAACAAGTTTGCCATTGAGTCGACTCATGGGGGTCGACTCATGAAGTTCAGAAATTCAGAAAAAATACGAATAAATTCCAGAAAAATTCGAAATTTTGGGAGAAGGAATTTTGCTCAATGATAAGTTTTTAGAATGATAAATTTGAGCTTTTGGGACCAGGATAGATGTTTGAAATTGAGCTCCAAGAGTTTTTGACATCAAAATTTTTTTTGGAAATTGAGAAATTTTAGGCATATGGATCTAGAATTCCTAGATTTCTCCTAATTTCATAGAATCTATCCTCACTAAGGGCCTTTGTAAAGATATCAGCTAATTGATTTTCAGTGCAAACATATTCAAGAATTACATTTTTGTTTTGAACATGTTCTCTTATAAAATGATGTCTTATTTCAATATGTTTGGATCTTGAGTGTTGAATTAGATTTTTAGATAGATTTATGGCACTTGTGTTGTCACATCTTATTGGTGTTTCATTAAGTTTGATTCCAAAGTCTTCGAGTTGTTGCTTAATCCACAAGATTTGAGCACAACAACTTCCAGCTGCAATGTATTCGGCCTCAGCCGTAGACAGTGCCACCGAATTTTGTTTCTTGCTAAACCATGAGATTAGGTTAACTCCAAGAAATTGGCAAGTTCCACTTGTGCTTTTTCTATCTAATTTACATCCAGCAAAATCAGTATCTGAATATCCTAATAAATCAATTTGTGAGTCCTTAGAGTACCATAACCCTAGAGTTTGAGTACCATTTAAGTATCTAAGGATTCTTTTAACAGCATTCAAATGAGATTCTTTAGGATTAGATTGATATCTAGCACATAAACAAACACTGAACATGATATCAGGCCTACTTGCAGTTAAATATAATAATGAGCCGATCATACCTCTATAGTATTTTAAGTCTACACATTTACCTTCATCATCCTTGTCAAGCTTACATGAGGGACTCATTGGTGTGCCAATTGGTTTGCAGTTCTCCATTCCAAATCTTTTGAGTAGTTCCTTGGTGTACTTGCTTTGGGTGATGAAGATTTCCTCTTTTGATTGTTTGATTTGTAGTCCGAGAAAGAAGGTGAGTTCTCCCATCATGCTCATCTCGAACTCTCCCTGCATAAGCTTAGCAAAGTCTTGACAAAGGGATTCATTAGTAGACCCAAAAATTATGTCATCAACATAAATTTGTATAATTAGCATATCATTTTGATTTCTTTTAATAAATAGGATTGTATCTACATTACCTCTTGTAAAACCATTATTTAGTAGAAATTTGCTTAGCCTTTCATACCATGCTCTAGGTGCTTGTTTTAATCCATATAAAACTTTATTTAATCTAAAGACATGATTAGGAAAAGCATGATTTTCAAATCCAGGGGGTTGTTCTACATATACTTCTTCAGCAATATATCCATTTAAAAATGCACTTTTAACATCCATTTGAAATAACTTGAATTTCATAAAGCAAGCATATGCAAGTAGAAGTCTAATAGCTTCTAATCTAGCAACAGGTGCAAAGGTTTCATCAAAATCAATTCCTTCTTCTTGATTATATCCCTTAGCAACCAGTCTTGCTTTATTTCTAATTACATTTCCATGCTCATCTAATTTGTTTCTAAAGACCCATTTTGTGCCAATTATTGAATAATTTTTAGGTCTTGATACTAAGGTCCAAACATTATTTCTTTCAAATTGATTAAGTTCCTCTTGCATTGCATTAATCCAATTATGATCATTTTCAGCTTCTTCAAAAGTTTTAGGTTCAAGATGGGATATAAAAGCACAATGATTAACTACATCTCTAAGTGAAGAACGGGTTTTTGCCCCATGCATAGGATCACCAATAATTAACTCCTTAGGGTGGTTGTGAACATACCTCCATTCCTTGGATAGGTCATTTGTACCTTGAGGTTGTTCTTGAATTTCTTCACCTCTCTCATCTTGTTCGTCTTCCTGATCCTTGTCTTCTGGAGTTGCTGAATCTTTCAGATTGATCTCCTTCATACCTTCTATTAGTGGATCTGCATCATCAACACCCTCATTCTTCCTTGAAGGAAGATCGTTAGATTCATCAAAAACAACATGTATTGACTCCTCAACTACTAAAGTTCTTTTGTTGAAAACTCTAAATGCTTTACTAGTGGAGGAGTAACCTAGAAAGATTGCTTCATCTGATTTTGCATCAAATTTACCAAGTTTTTCTTTGCCATTATTTAATACAAAACATCGGCAACCAAAAACATGAAAATATGCAATATTTGGTTTTCTTCCTTTCCAAAGTTCATAGGGGGTTTTCTTTAAAAATTGTCTAATCAAAGCATGATTTAAAATGTAACATGCTGTGTTAATTGCTTCCGCCCAAAAATATCTTGGAAGGTTGCTTTCACAAAGCATGGTACGGGCCATTTCTTCTAAGGTTCTGTTTTTCCTTTCAACTACCCCATTCTGTTGGGGTGTCCTAGGAGCAGAGAAGTTATGGCCAATTCCATTTTCATCACAAAAATTTTCAAAATTTTGATTTTCAAATTCAGTTCCATGATCACTTCTAATATTTTGAATTGAAAACCCTTTTTCATTAATGACTTTTCGATGAAATTTAGTGAAAATATGAAAAGTTTCATCTTTGTGTGCCAAAAAGAAAATCCAAGTAAAATGAGAGTAATCATCTATAATTACAAAGCCATATCATTTTCCTCCTAGACTTGTGGTTCTAGTTGGTCCAAATAAGTCCATATGTAAGAGCTCTAGAGGTCTAGAAGTTGAAACAGTATTTTTGGATTTAAATGAAACTCTAGTTTGTTTTCCTAATTGGCATGCATTACAAATTCTATCCTTTTCAAAATTCAATTTTGGCAAACCAAGAACTAGTTCTTTCTTAATTAGTTTTGAAAGAGAATGCATGCTAATATGTGCAAGTCTACGATGCCACAGCCAACTAGTCTCATTAACTTTAGCATTTAAGAAAACTAGGCATTGCATGTCTAATTTAGCTAAATCATTCAAATCTACCATATAAACATTGCCATGCCTATGTCCTATAAATTTAATACCATCGTTAATAGGACTAGTCACAATGCAAACAGATGATTCAAAAACAACTTTATACCCTTTGTCACAGAATTGACTAATGCTAAGTAAGTTATGCTTTAAACCTTTAACTAATAAAACATTCTCAATGTATTTGGAGGGAGTGATACCAATGTTACCTATCCCGATGATCTTTCCTTTGCCATTATCTCCAAAGGTGACCATCCCTCCATCCTTAGCATCAAGCGTGATGAATTATGATTCATCACCCGTCATGTGTCTCAAGCATCCACTGTCAAGATACCATTTCCTGTTTCCTTCTTGAGATGCTAGACACACCTGCAAGCAAAGGTCAAGTTTCTGTCTTAGGTACCCAAGCTTTCTTGGGTCCTTTTAGGTTAGTCAAAATGGTTCCTTTTGGAACCCATATTTTCTTTGTGTTTGCATATTTGTTAATAAGACATGTGTATGATTTATGTCCTATTCTTCCACATTTGAAACAAGTAATATTTGTAGACTTGTTACTTGAATAATTTACATAAATTTCCTTCAGAAACTTTTGTTTCTTCAGAGGTTTATAGCCAAGTCCAGCCTTATCATATATAGCTTTCTGATTATCAAGGATCATATTTAGTTTGTTTGAACTTATGGTGAACTTATCTACTATAGGTTTCAGCTTGTTAATTTTATTCTTTAAGTTTTGATTTTCTTGAATCAAGGTGGATTTTTCAATTGAAAGGTTTTCAGCTTGTTTCACTAAGGACTGATTTTTCAATTTCAGTTCTTTGTTTTTCTTTCCTAGTTTCTTTAATTCATCAATTGAATCATAGAATGCTTCATGCAATTCTTCAAAAGTAAATTTACTAGTGGATTCAGAAGTTACCTCATTTTTGTGTGCCATCAGGCACAGGTTGGCTTGTTCTGTTGAGGTTTCCTCGTCGGAGCTTGTGTCATCACTCGCACTCCAAGTCGCCATCATTGCTTTCTTTTTGAACTTTTTGGGACCTTTCTTCAGTTGTGGACATTCGGATCTGAAATGTCCCAGCTTCTTGCACTCGTAGCATATAAGGGGTTGATCTTTCTCTTTCTCTTTACTTTGTTCCCCTTTTGTGAACTTCTTTCTCATCCCCTGTTTCCTTTTTCTTAGGAACTTCTTGAATCTCCGGGTGATGAGTGCCATCTCTTCATCCTGTTCTTCATCTTCAGTGTCATCCATTTCATAATCAGACGAAGTTGTGGATTTGAGGGCAATGGTTCTTTTCTTTTTGACTTCATCCTCTTGATGTTGCTTCATGCTAAGTTTATGAGTCATCAAGGATCCAAGAAGCTCTTCTAGAGGTAGAGTGTTCAAGTCCTTTGCTTCTTGGATGGCAGTCACCTTGGCTTCTCAAGTTCTAGGCAATGACCTGAGAATCTTCCTTACAAGCTCACTGTTAGTATAAGATTTGCCAAGACTCTTCAAACCATTAATTATATCAGTAAAATGAGTAAACATAGCAGTTATGGACTCATCATGCTCTATTTTGAACAATTCATATTTATGCACTAGCATGTTTATTTTAGTCTCTTTTACTTGATTTGTTCCCTCATGGGTTACTTCTAACCTATCCCATATTTTTTTAGCAGATGCACAAGTAGAAATGCGATTAAATTCATTTGTATCTAGTGCACAATAAAGAACATTCATAGCTTTGGCATTTAATTGTGCCAATTTCTTATCAACCTCATCCCATTCTTTCTCGGGTTTGGTTGACTCCTCACCATCTATAATCTTGGTGGGTGTGTGAGGACCGTTCACTATGATACTCCACATATCATAGTCGAGTGCTTGTATGAATATCTTCATCCGAGCCTTCCAATAGGTGTAATTAGACCCATTGAAAAGTGGAGGTCGGTTTGTAGATTGCCCCTCAGCTAGACAAGTACCGACATGGGTTGCCATAGATCTTTGGCTCTTTGATTGTTAGATCAAAGAAGGGCTAGAGCACCGGGCTCTGATACCACTTGTTGCCCAGCTATGCAACCCAAGAGGGGGGGTGAATTGGGTTTCTAAAAATTTTAGGCTTAATTAATTACTTATGATGAACAAAACAAAGACTTTAATTCAATATTAATTACCTAAAGCAGGAATGCAAGGATATAATAAAGAAATAAAGTGAAACAATAAAGCACACCACAAACACAAGGATTTATAGTGGTTCGGTGCCAACCTTGCACCTACATCCACTCCCCAAGCTCCTACTTGGGAATTTCAATCCACTATACTTGTATTCAACCCGAATACAGAACGTCAGAAACTCCGACACTAGCTATCCCAAGCTAGTCTACTTGTTTCCCAGGTACAAGCTAACCCAAAACACTCCAATTTCAGGTTCGGATCAACCTTCCCTTGTTTTGGAAATCCTCCAAAAACAAGAACAATTACTCACAAAGAGTAAAAAAATTTAGAGCATAAATTAATACAATAACAGCTCCTTAAATGAGCGAATATAACAATAAAAATACTTTACTCAAATGAAGAAACCCTTTTTGGATTTTCTCAAGGTGGATAAACGCTTGAATGAATGCTTGAGAAGAGGATGATCTTTGATTGAAGACTTCTTGAAGGCTTTGAAAGATCTCTTGATCAAGGTTGAATAATAGGCTTGAAAGATCCTCTCTTTGAATGCTCTTGCATTTCTCTTTCACAATCTCTCTTGTATATTGTGGATCCTCTCTCTTTTTCTTTTGGGTATTTCGTTGATCTCAGGCTTTCTCGTGTAGATTTTGGATCCTTTTGTATATAGGTTTGATCTCTCCTTTTTTTTTTATCTGCAATTTCTTTCACCATTTGAAACATTTTATAGCAATAAAAAACAAGAGAAAATAATTTAGGCAGATAAAGAGCTGTTAGAGCAATTTTAGGAAGCATAAAAGGTAATTAAAATGGGCAAAAAAATAGCCGTTGCTGACATTTTCCGTCGCAGGGGTCGACTCATGAGTCGACCTCTGTTGCAAAGACCAGAGAATGAGTTTCTGGAAATTCTTGGCTCAAATCAGCAGGGATCGACTCATGAGTCGACTCATGCCTTGTGGGTCGACTCACAGGTCGTGCCAAGCCAGAAAACTAGCGTGCCAAGGGGAATTTTTGCGTGCCAATCAGCTCATAGTGCCATGAGTTGACTCATGAGTCGACTCATGCACTTCAAACCTTCATAACTTCAAAAATATAAGTCCAAACACAATGAAATTTTCACCAATAGATTACAAATCACTTGTTCTACCAAATGATACTATCAAATCAAGATTTTAGTAAAATTACAATTTTACCCTTGAAGAGCATAAAGACTTTTTCAATTTAAAATATTTGTATCCCTTCAATCTGCTTTGTAATCATCAAAATCAATCTAAGAGCAACAAAATTTTAAATTCAAATGGACACCAACTCATCTCTTATCCATTAAAGGTGTGAGGTATGGCTTAAATTGTGCATGGAGTGATTTTATGAGAAATCTTTTCTTATGTAATAAATGGAGCATAAAAAAAGGGATAAGGTGCAAAGATTGATTGCCCATTCAAATTCAAACTTTATTTTGAATTTGAATGGCCAACCAATCATCCTTATCCATTCATTTGGCACGTTAAAGTGGGGCATGGAGAAGGGCTTGGCATGAGGAAAAAATTCATGAGAAGTTCCTTCTCATGAATTCAAATGGGTGCAATGGAAGTGAGGTGGCGCATGAAGATTGGGTCAAGGTAGTTTAATTATTTGAACCAACCTAATTGAACCAAATAAGTTAGGTCCAATTAGACTAATTTAAACTCAACTTAATTAGACTTAATTAGGCTCAATAAAATTCTAATCAAATCAAAAATTGACTAAGCCCAACCCCTGATCAAATCAGGGACCAAACCATCTCGACGATTAGGTCAACTCTTAACCTAATCGGGTCAAACCCAACTGAATCCAATTCAATTGGACTTGATCCAAAAATAATTACTCAATCAAATTGAGTTAATTAGTGATCAAATCACTAATTAAACCTCTCATAAATACTGAATCCAAATTCGATGGGCAATCAGGCATCAGAATTCTTCGATATGTAACCCTGATCGAAAAATCCCAACCAGTGGGACTCTTGACCTCGATACCCATAATGTGTGGAACTCATGATCAGAGAATTCTGATTCTCGATCACTGAGTCCCAAACATGTAGAATTCTACATCAGCCATCAGATCAGATAGGAACCTCTAATGTGTGTGATCCCACAGGTTCGAACCTAAGCCAGCAGCACAGGAACCAATTTCTGTACTAATCGAAGTGACCATCTAGCAATGGTACCCAATGTCTGGATAGGTCGAATAGTCGCAATCGCAACACTCAGAACCTACATGAATATGGTTACTGTATAATTCATTTTTTTGACCCCTGTGTTTAGGATGACTCAGGGTTAAACTGTCAACCCTGATCAGATCATCTGAATCATGCTCAACTCAAACACTCCTGTCACTCCTCACAAGGACTACCATGGCCAAGGTTTTGCTAAATTAAAACACGACTGTACACAGCTCCTAAACTGAAGTGGTCAATCCCATCTTGACACATGCACCGACAAGTCAACTACTTGACTAAACCCAGCAGCCTTCCGTCACTGAATTAAAAATTCAGGTAGTCCAGTGCCTAAGTACAGTGAGTTGCTTGCAAGTCACCATGGCGGTCTCAGGTCGGAGGGACATTTATACCCATATCCCATCGGAGCAAATCTTGATAGTAGAAATAGCTCTGGAGTCGGTCATGTTTAGTGTAGATGTACCCTTACATCTCACCTGTATGCCATACCAGTGTCTCCACACTCATTGGTTAAGAGGATAACCAATCTATATGGCACACAATGACCTATGCTTGATAAACATTGTCGTCCTTGGTAACAACGTATCATTTGGTCGCAAACAGATTTAAGGACTAAACGATAAATCCTCCTTTGTCGAGTCTAAATAGTCCTAAGGACTTCACCACAACATAGGAGTTCATTAGAAGATGAAACATTTTGTGATGAAAAATACCAAAATAATTTTTATTAATTTGTACTTCATGTATAAATACAAAAATGAGCACAACCGTCAACAAGCTGACGATTGGCTTTGGGACACTATTCCCAACACTTCCTACATCCTAGGGATGAGGATCTATAGGGATAGATCTAAAAGATTGCTTGGTTTATCTCAGTCCCCGTACATTGATACTATGCTGAAGAGGTTCAACATGGAGAATTTCAAGAAAGGCTATCTTCTGATAGGCCATAAAATTTCTCTCTCGAAGAGGGATTGTCCGACAACACCTCAAGAGAGAGAGCGTATGGGTAGGATTCCATATGCTTCGGCAGTGGGATCTATCATGTATGCCATGATATGTACACGACCAGATGTGGCATACTCACTAGGGGTAGTGAGTAGATACCAATTTGATCCAGGAGAGAATCACTGGAAGGTTGTTAAAACCATCCTGAAGTATTTAAGAAATACTAAGGACCAGTAGCTTGTTTATGGTGAATCGGACTTGAGACTTATAGGGTTTACAGACTCTAGTTTCCAGTCTAATCATGATGACAACAAAAGTGTGTCGGAATTTATTTTTACCCTTAATGGTGGGGCTATCTACTGGAAAAGTTTCAAGCAGCACACAGTGGCTGATTCAGTTTGCGAGGCGGAGTATGTCGCTGCATCATATGCTGCCAAAGAAGCGGTGTGGCTGAGAAAATTCATCACCGAGCTCAGAGTAGCACCCTCCCTTGTTGGTCCAATTCTGCTCTACTGTGACAGCTCTGGAGCCATTACTCAAGCGAAGGAACCAAAGGCACACCAGCAGACGAAGCATATTCTGCACCGCTACCATCTCATTCAAAAAATTATGGATCGAGGTGACGTCGATCTTCAGAAGATCGACGGAAAGGAGAACCTGGCCGACCCATTCACTAAAGCCATTGCGGTGAAGGAGTTTGACAACTACAAGTCAAAGATAGGTATTAGATACTGCACCGATTGGCTTTAGACCAAGTGGGAGATTGTTGGGAATAGTATCCCAAAGTCAATCGTCAGCCTGTTGACGGTTGTGCTTATTTTTGTATATGTACATGAATTATGAATTAATAAAAATTATTTTGACATTTTTCATCACAAAATATTTCATCTTCTAATGAACTCCTATGTTGTGGTGAAGTCCTTAGAACTATTTAGACTCGATAAAGGAGGATTTGTCATTTAGTCCTTAAATCTGTTCGCGACCAAATGATACGTTGTTACCAAGGATGACAACGTTTATCAAGCATAGGTCGTTGTGTGCCATATAGGTTGGTTTTCCTCTTAACCAATGAGTATGGAGACACTGGTATGGCATACAAGTGAGATGTAAGGGTACATCTGCACTGAACGTGACCGACTCTGAAGCTATTTCTGCTGTCAAGATTTACTCCAATGGAATATGGGTATAAATGTCCCTCCGACCTGAAACCGCCACGGTGACTTGCAAGCAACTCACCACACTTAGGCACTAGACTACCTGAATTTTTAATTCAGTGACGGAAGGCTGCTGGGTGTAGTCAAGTACTTGACTTGTCGGTGCGTGTGTCAAGATGGGATTGACCACTCCAGTTTAGGAGCTGTGTACAGTCGTGTTTCAATTTAGCAAAATCTTGGCCAGGATAGTCCTTGTGAGGAGTCGCAGGAGTGTTTGAGTTGAGCACGGTTCAGATGATCTGATCAGGGTTGATAGTTTAACCCTGAGTCATCCTAAACACAAGGGTCAAAAGGATGAATTATATAGTAACCATATTCATGTAGGTTCTGAGTGTTGCGATTGTGACTCTTCGACCTATCCGGACATCGGATACCATTGCTAGATGGTCACTTCGATTAGTACAGGAATTGGTTCCTGTGCTACCGACTTAGGTTCGAACCTGTGGGGTCACACACATTAGAGGTTCCTATCTGATCTGATGGCTGATGTAGAATTCTACATGTTTGAGACTCAGTGATCGAGAATCAGGATTCTCTGATCATGAGTTCCACACATTATGGGTATCGAGGTCAAGAGTCCCACTGGTTGGGACTTTTCTATCAGGGTTACATATCGATGAATTCTGATGTCCGATTGCCCATCGGATTTGGACTCAGTATTTATGAGAGGTTTAATTAGTAATTTGATCATTAATTAACTTAATTTGATTGAGTAATTATTTTTGGATCAAGTCCAATTGAATTGGATTCAGTTGGGTTTGACCCGATTAGGTTAAGAGTTGACCTAATCGTCGAGATGGTTTGGTCCCTGATTTGATCAGGGGTTGGGCTTAGTCAATTTTTGATTTGATTAGAATTTTATTGATCCTAATTAAGCTTAATTTTGTTGGATTTAAATTAGTCTAATTGGACCTAAATTATTTGGTTCAATTAGGTTGGTTTAAATAATTAAACCACCTTGACCCAATCTCCATGCGCCACCTCACTTCCATTGCACCCATTTGAATTCATGAGAAGGAACTTCTCATGAATTATTTTCTCACACCAAGCCCTCTCCATGCCCCACTTTAATGTATCATATGAATGGATAAAAATGATTGGTTGGCCATTCAAATTCAAAATAAAGTTTGAATTTGAATGAGCAATCAATCTTTGCACCTTATCTCTTTTTTTATGCCCCATTTATTACATGAGAAAAGATTTCTCATGAAATCACTCCATGCATAATTTAAGCCATGCCTCATGCCTTTAGTGGATAAGGGATGAGTTGGTGTCCATTTGAATTCATAATTTGATTTGAATTCAAATGTGCAATTACTCATCTTTATCCTTTCTTTTGGTTAAGATGTTTGATGTTGTTATAAAAGGAGGAGAAGAGTGGGGCGTGCAAGAAGAAAGTTTTTGGAGAAAAATTTTGGAGTGTGAGAAGTCTTGTGCATGAGAAGGAAGTCCATATCCTTCCAAAAGAAAAAGAAAGAAAAGAAAGAAAAGTGGGTCAAGGTTTCTGGTGAGTTCCCTAGAGTTTTAGCCTGGGGTTTGGGAAGAGAGAAAGTGAGCTACGAGTGTCGTGAGCCCACAAAATCTCAGAAAGATCTTCAACATCCTCTCAAGTACATTTGTTGATGATCTGGAGCATCTGAAGAATCGACAGACATCGATCGAAGGAGTTTGATCAGCATCGGTCGTCAAAAGGGCTCTACAATGAGCTAGCACTCGTGAGGAGTCGATCAGACTGAGAGCTTCATGTGGATGATCCACAGAGGCCAGACACATTATGTGACTGCATCGCAATGATCAGACTCTCCTGACGGTGATCAGATTACGACGATCAACTACCCGCACAAAGGTATTGTGTTCTGAACACATTACAGTAAAGTGTTTACTGTTTGAATTTAAAATTCAAATTTAAATGAATACATGCTATATATCATATTTAGATCCTAGTATAGGATAAATTTATATTAATTAATTAGATTAATTAATATTTTTTTACTATAAAATCATAATTTTAAAAAAATTTTAAAATTATTATTTTATCCCTGCACTGAATTTTCTCTACAGAATGATCATGGGACGTCCAAGAGAGAGGACCCCTTTTTATAGACTAGGAATTAGGGTTTTTCAAGGAAGGGCAACAAGAGTCAATACCAAAACCTCCTTTTGGCATCCCAAAAAATTCTAAAAAAATTATTAAAATATGGAGAAAGATTTTAGAGTCTCATAAGATAAAGAATTCTCTAAAAAAAAAATAAAAATAAATTAATATGATACCAATAATATTTCATATATGAAAAATCTCTTTCTTAGTTTACCTCTTATCTCTAATTCAGATCGCATTCGAATTAGGCAAGAGATAATATTATGACTCATCAGCTATTGCCACCCACTCTTATTGGACCCTCTATCATGACACCAAGAATCACAACCCAAATTCAATTAGGCATGGAGAAATTGGCATGGGCTCAGGAGTGGCACAGGAGATAATGATAGAGTCCTAGTTTGACTTGGACTCTTCATTTCTAATTCAATTTTAATCCAAATCAAATTTAAATTGAACCCACTAATAGAAATAAATCTAATTTAATTAAAAATCTAAATATCTTATCAAATTACTAAATTACTTAGGAATTAGTCAAATCAAAACCCTGATCGAATCAGGATCAAATTTTTCTTGTAATCGGGTTCGATCATATCAAATCCAATCAAAGTCAAACTAAATCTAATTCAATTAAACTTGATCCAAAGCCCTTTGCTCAATCAAATTGAATCAATTAGTAATCTAACTACTAATTAATTTTTCAAAAGTAATAGAGTCTCAATCTCAGTGAGACTCTCCCCAGAGTCCTAGTCCGAGTAGGACTCTTCACCAGAGTCACAATTTAATTGGACTCTTCAGCCATCAGATTTGACCAAATTTTTTAATGCATGTGATCCCATAGATTCAAACCTAAGCTAATAGCATAAGAATAACTTTCTATACCAATCGATGTAACCTTCTAGCAATGATGACCCGACGATTGGATAGGTCGAAGTATTGCAAAGCAACCTTTTAGAACCTACTGGCGTATGGTTACCGTATAATTTATCCCTTTGATCCAAATGCTCAAGGTGACCTAAGGTTTAACTGTCAACCTTAATTTAGTCAATCACATTATATCTCATTCTTTTAAATCCATCTTATGGATTATCCTGGTCAAGATTTTACTGAATTGAAATACACTGATGCATATCTCCTACTAATTCAGGGGGGTCAATTTCATCTTGACTCATACACCGACTTGATAAGTACTTGACTGCATCTAGTAGTCTTCTATCACTGAGTTAGAAACTTAGATAATTTGATACTAAAGTACAGTGAGTTGTTTATAAATCACCGTGGTGGTCTAAGATCGGAGGGACACTTATACCCATAACCTTCACGAGCTACTCTTGACAACAGAGTGCTCGGTACATGGTCATGTTCGATATGAATGTACTCCTACATTTCATCTGCATGCCATAATAGTATCTTCATACTACTTAGTTAAGAGGACAACTAACTCATATGGTACGCAACGACCAATACTCAATAATGCTATCGTCCTATTAATAACATATCATTTGGTCGTAAATATTTTTAAGGACTTAACGATAAATTTTTCTTTATCGATTAATTATAGTCCTAAAGACTTCATTACAATATAAAAGTTCAAAGATAGATAATTTATAATAAAAATATTAAATAATTTTTATTAATAAAAATTTATATATAATTTATAAGATGAGAACAATCATATAACAATTGGCTTTGGGACACATTTTCCAACATCCCATCGAATAAGAAGAGAGGGTCTTTAAACCCTACTTGCTCTTATGACTGCATGGCTTGATGATCTTCTCAATTCGAGTATTGGGCTATTAAGATTCAAAATCTAATTTCAAAAATTAATTACATGGACATGTAAATTATCATTCAATCCATGCATGCATATGATCATACAAATATGATTGCATCTAATTATATTAGAACAATGTATAAGTATTTAGATCTGAACCTATTTTTATACAACATATAAAACTATTAATTTATATCTGAAATAATATAAAAATCTATTTCAAATATTTGTATAATTGCATAGAAAAATTTTGGTTAGAGATGTGATCAAACATGCACAGATATTATGCTAAAATCAGATCTGAAACTCTGTCAAACAAATTTAGATCTAAGTCTGATTCAAACATCAATTTTTTAATTAAATTATATTATAAAAAATATATCAAAATAAATTTAAATCTATATATAATCAGATATTAAATCAGTATAAAAATCTGCACAAAAAAATTCTGCTAAAATAGATTTTCAATAGACCGAATTTAGGGGCTGATTTTGATTTGATACTCTGATCAAAACCAGATAAAAATTATATAAAAAATATCATATGAAACCAAGATTTTATTATATTAAATTTTTTTTATCAAAATTAGATAAAAAAAAATCAAAAAAATCCTAAAATTAGATTATGTGATCATGACATATAGGCCTAGCTCTAATACCAATTGAAAGAAAAATTATTCGATCGCATCAGATATTCGAAGGGAAGAATAGATTAGTAATTAAAATTTTTTATAATATTTATAAGATTTTACCTTGATTCATAATGGAAAAGGATCAAGATTGATGAAGTTCCTCTATCAATTTGCTTCATGAGATCTGGATGCATAGATCCTCTACTTCGCATGCATGCCAAACTCTATAGAAGAGAGGGATAAATATCTTCTTTAGAGAGAAAGAGGATGATGCCTTAAGATCTGATTTCAAGACCTTGGAACAACCCACACACCACCATGCCAAGGGGAGGGAGGATGCCTAAGAGGAGAGAGAAGCCGAGGGAGAGGTGACACCCAAAAGAGAGGAGACGCCCACACCAAGAGGATTCTCCATGCTTAGGCCAAGGATTGATTCCTTGTTTCTCTTCTCCATACCCCTCCTTAAATTGGCAAGAGGTCCTACATCAAAACTCCTTTAGGTGCTAGGAATAGGACTCTATTGAAAATTGCATCCCAAAATTAATCATCAGTCTATTAACGATTGTGCTCATATTTGTATATTAGATATGAATATTTATTAATAAAAATTATTTAGCTTTTTCATCATATTTTATCCATCATCTTAGAACTATTATGTTGTGATAAAGTTCTTAGGACTATATTTAATCGATAAAAGAGGATTTGTCGTTTAGTCCTTAAAATGTGTTCGCAACCAAATAATATGCTATTAATAGGATGATAGTGATATCAAGTATAGATTATTGTATACTATATGGGTTGGTTATCCTCTTAACTAAGGAGTGTGGTGATACTAATATAGCATGTACGTGGGATGTAGGAGTACATTTACACCGAATATGATCAATTATGGAGCAATCTGCTATCCAGAGTAGCTCACAAAGTATATAGGTATAAGTATCCCTTCGATCTGAGATCACCAGGATGACTTGTAAGCAACTGACTATACTTTAGTGTCAGACTATCTGAATTTTTAATTCAATGATGGAAGATTTTTGGATACAATCAAGTATTTATCAAGTCAGTGCATGAGTCAAGATGGGATTGACCCCTCTGAATAAGTAGAAGTTAATGTATTAGTGTATTTTAATATAGTAAAATTTTGATCAGAATAATCTATGTGATGGATTTGAAAAGTTAAAATATAATGTGATTGAGTATTTCAAGCTTGACAGTTAAACCATAGATCACCTTAGGTCAAAAAGATGAATTATACAGTAACTATATGCTAATAGGTTCTTAAATGTTGCTTTACAATCTTTCGACCTATCTAGATGTTTGATCCTATTGCTAGATGGTTACATCGATTAATATAAGAATTTATTTCTATGCTATCGATTTAGGTTCGAACCTATGGGGTTATACACATTAGAAGTTTCGATTTGATTATATGACTGATCTAGTGAAGAGTCCCACTGAATTGGGACTTCGAAAGAAAGTCCCACTGGACTAGGACTTTGCTTTTAAAGAAAGATTTATTAGCAATTAAATTACTAATTGATTTAATTTGATTGAGCAATGAGGTTTGAATCAAGCCTAATTGAATTGGATTCAGTTTGACTTAAATTGGGTTTGATTAGATCAAGCCTAATTGTAAGAAAATCTTGTTTCTGATTTGGTCAGGACTTAGATTTAGTTAATTCCTAATTAGGTTAGAAATTTAATGAGAAGATTGTGTTTCTAATTAGATTAGGTTCCTTCCTTTCATTGGATCTAAACCAAATCAAATTTGGATTGAACCAAAATTGGAAAACTAAAGTTCCAATCAACTAGGATTCTCTCCCTTGCACATGCCCTAGAATCCATGCCATACCAAACACGCAAAAGGAGTTTGCATGAGGGATCTTTTGGCATGAGAAAAGAGGGTGTAGAGATAGTGTGGGCAGCACTCATGATGAGTCATGAACCTTATCTTCTTCTTTATTTAAATTTGATTCAAATCATAGATAAGAAGATAAGATAGAAAGAAATCATATTTCATGGGAAAGTATTGGTGGCACCAAAATCCCTTTCCTTATTTACATTGGGAAGGTTGGTTGGCATGAGAAAAATCTGATTTCTTTCTCATGCCATCATAAAAATTAGCATGGGAATTTTTGACACCATATCTTTTATGGTGTGAAGGGTGTTGGCGCCTCCTCTTAACCCAAATCGCTAGCCCACCTATAAAAGGGATCCAATTGTTGGACACCCAAAAAAAGAAAAGAAAAGTATGATTTCAAGAAGAGAAAAATAGTTTTCTCTAGCCTCTCCTCCTTTCCTTAGTTTTTCTCCCTCTCTAGAGTGTCCAAGAGATTCAAAGAAGAAGAAGAAATCAGCCGTCAAAGATCTTCATGAGCTAGCACTTTCGAAAAGATTGATCAGCAATCGATCTTCGTGTGGACGATCCATAGAGACTGGATGTCTTATATGACTATGAGCAACCTGAAAGAGCTCCAATCCACATGATACAATTGTAGACATCAGCAACCCATGTTTCGATAATGAGTTCTGAACTCGTTATATCAAATTTGATTAGATCTAATCTAGAGCATCGATATGATCGATATAGATTTTATTATTTTTAGATCTTAATCACATGTTTAATCATATCACAGATCTTGACAAGATAGTTTGGATTAAATCTTATGTATGTAATATAGATTAAATCATTTAATCTATCATGTTTCACTACAAAATTTTAAAATTGCATGCATAGAATTGCCTAGTTTTTGTTCAAATGGTATCAAAGCCTTGTTCAATATGATATAATTTTATATGTATTTAGATCTGATTTTATGTTATTTATATTAGATCTAAATAAATTTAATTTTTAGATCTAATATTTGATCAATCCTGTATATGTTAGATTAGATGATCTGAGTAGTAAAGTATTCGGATTGGATAATCACTAGATCATCCGATCATAGGAGCAAGTAGGGTTACATAACCCTCTCCTCTCATTCAATGAGATGCTCTTATGGTATGTAGGAGTGTCACTATGAGATCCCATGAAGAAGAATGCGAAAGGAAGAACTTACTTTTCTGTAAAACCCAAGATCTTGAAACCCTAGAATTTATTGTATGGGATACAAATTATAAGAAAAGTAATAACATCTAATATTAATGATTAAAATTATTTTAATAAGATTTGAGATCATAAAATATTTTGATGTGATCTAAAAGATTTTATGATTTAATTTGATGTAAAGATATTTACCTAAGAATAGTTTCAAAACTTAACCTAAACCCATATTAATGCTGAACTTAATGAAGAATTATGTGTAAAATCGATTAGATCTAAAATTATGATTTAAAATCTAATGACATTGCATAAAATATGGGGGCATGGGTTAGCTCAAATTAGGTCCTCTTAACTGGATTAGACCTAAGGTTAGAATCAAAGAGCTAATGGACCATATAGAGAAATTGATTAAATTGAATAAAATATTAAATTAGATTAAATCAAATTTTCTCTAGAAGCAATATAATAGTTATAGATGGTCAAGTTTATATCTTTGATTAGACCAAATGGATCTTGATTGAGGCTCAGTGGTCGAACCTGAGTCATTAGGTTGGTCAAATCGAAACTGATTAATCAATTGGTGTCTAAGGTAAGTTTGGTATTTCAATCGATAATTTTTATTGGACTTTATATGATGCTCCTAAGGCTCAGGAGACTAAAGCTAAGGCCAAAGTCTAAACTCTATGAGGTGGTCATGGGCTTTTTAGGGCTAATTAGGGCCCTAGGGCGAAAGGCTGTCAGCCTTTCGGATCTTGAGGTTCAAGAATTTTGGGCCTTCAGGGGCTAACTTATATTTGAACTAGGATTAAGTCCAAGATTATGAGATTGGGTCAAGTCATGATATACATGAGCTTGGACAAGTGCAATCTTATATTGACTTAGCCAGGAAAGTTTTTGGGTTGGATCACATTAACCCTGTATATAAAGATATATTGTATTCTGACTCGATGAATCGAAGGAATACTAAATTATTTTCTTCCTAACCTTCTCTCTTTTCCTTCCTTTCTTTCTCTAGTCTTCTCCACATCTTAGCAGCAAGAAATCCTAGGGTTTCTTGGCCGCCCACCCCAAAAAGGTAAGAAAGGAGGCACTAGGGTTTCTAGCACCCTCCTTGTGCATGCCCTCCTTTTTGTCTGCCCCTTCTTGGCCACCCAAGAGGAGTTTCACACCTCATCTTTTATTTTTTGGAGGCTTCATCAAGGGTACTTTTAGGTTCCAAAATATGAATTTCAGATATGATGGAAAAGGGGTTCAAATCATAGAAAGAAATCCTACCGACAGGATTTCAAGGCTACTAAAATCTTGAAGGCTATTTTTGTTTTGCTTGGTTGCTGACCTTCAAGGACCTCCACAACTTGTTCCTTACTATTTTCTGATGTCCACAACTTATAAAAGTTGCTTCAATAATTGGTATCAGAACACGGGTTGTGTGGAGAAAGAAGGAGACTCAAGAAGTTGAATATCTTCAAAGACAAATTTCAATAAAGACCATATCAAGGTATTTCTCAAATCTCTTGGAGTTTTATTGTGGTTTTGTTTTGGATCCATCCATGAGAAGCAACATGAAGGTTGATTTTGAGAAGTTTGATGGGAAAAAAAACTTTTCCATATGAAAAGTTTGGGTAGAAGATCTTTTGGTTCAAGTAGATCAAGATCAGGCATTGGAAGAGAAGTCTGAAGGGTTGACGGATCATCAATGGATATTCCTGAAGAAGAAGGCTTGTTTTGTGATTAGAGGATGTTTGATAGCTATGGCACTTTATTCAATGTTATAAGAGAGGATCTTGAAAGATTTATCATTGAAATTGCACACCATGTATATAGGGAAAAGCATATGCAACAAGCTGATGTTGAAGATGAGACTGTACAGCCTTCGGATGCAGGAAGGCGGAGATATCTTGGGTCACATTCAAAAATTCAATCAAGTGTGCAATGAGTTGCTGAACATCAGGGTGAAGATGGAGGAGGAAGATAATTCGTTGCTACTGCTATGCTCACTACCCCCTTTTTATGATCCATTGGTGACGATGCTGCTCCACGGCAAGGAGACCCTGAAGTATGAAGACATGGTCTCGGTGCTGCAGTCCAATGAACAGTGGGAGAAGTTGACCAAGAAACCTTCTCCCCATGAGGGCTTGGCTGTGGGGGAGAGATAAAGAAGAGAAAGAAAAGGAGACAAGTCAAGGGGATGGTCAAAGTCTCAGAAGAACAGGATCAAGAAGGAAGCCAGGTGCTACAAGTGCAACGAGATCGGGCACTTCAAATGAGATTGCCCATAGTGGAAGAACAAGAAGGGAGATAAGGGAAGATCTGATGTACTGAGTACAGTGATTGATAGAGAGGTGGAGGATGACCTCTTGATGGTATCAGATGGTCATAGACAAAACATAGATGTATGGATCCTGGATTCAGCCTGTTCATATCACTACACTCGAAACTGATCTTAGTTCGCTACATACATCTGGATGGATGAAGGGAGCATGACACTTGGAGATGATCACCCATATCGAGTTGCTGGTATTGGAAACATTCGGATGAGGATGTTTGATGGGATGGTGCAGACTCTCACAAATGTGAAGCACGTCCCTAATCTGAAGAAGAATCTTGTGTCACTTGGTTATCTGGAGCGAAGTGGCTACAGCTTCAGCAGTCATGCCAGGTGTGGGGTGTTGAACATCTCCAATGGAGTCATGGTAGTGATGAGAGGTAGAATGTGGAGAATAACCTCTATAGGATGGATGGATCTGTGGTGACTGAAAAATCTGATACAACAGTAGTAGCGCGGGACCAGTAGGGGACTCACCGGTTGTGGCACTATCGCCTAGGCCACATGAGAGATCGTGGGATGAAGTAACTGAGCAAGCATGATTTGATTTCAGATCTAAATGGAGATATCTCAGAGGTATATGAGCCATGCTAGATGAAAAAATAGAGGAGAGTGCAGTTTGCCAGTAGTTCAGCCCATAGTGCAGCCTCACTGGAACTAGTTCACACTGATGTGTGGGGATCGATCCCGATTTCAGCAAGAAATGGGGTAAAATACTTCTTGACCTTTATAGATAATTTCTCAAGGAAGGTATGGGTCTACTTCATGAAGGAGAAATCAGAAGTTTTCATCAAATTCAAGGTATGGAAAGTTGAAGTAGAGAAGGAGACAGGTCGGAGCTTAAAGTATTTGCGGTCCGACAATGGCGAATAGTACACCAGCAAGGAGTTTTAGATTTTTTGTGAGGAGTGTGGCATCAAAAAGCACTTCTTGATGAGAGAGACTTCTTTACAAAATGGGATGGCCGAGAGAATGAACAGAATCCTTATGGAAAAGGCACGATGCATGAGGTTGCAAGCAGGGCTTCCTAAGGTGTTCTGGGTTAATACAGTAGATGCAATCTATTATTTGGTGAATCAATCACCTCACACTAAGTTAGATGATGGTATTTCAAAGGAGAAATAGTCTTGAAGGAAGATTGGGCTGAGCCATCTAAGGATGTTTGGGTGCATGGCATTTGTGCACATCGATGCTGGTGAGCGGAGCAAATTGGATGCCAGGTCATGGAAGATGATGTTTTTGAGATATCCAGAGCAAATTGGATGCTAGGCTAGGTCATGGGTATCTGGAGGAGAGCATCTATATGGAGTAACTACCTGGGTTTCGAGAGTCAAGAGTAGAAGGGAAGGTCTGTTTATTGCAGAAATCGATGTACGGGCTGAAGCAATCGCCGAGGCAATGGTACAAGTGGTTTGATTCTTACATGAAAAGCATCAAACTTTTCAAGTGCGAGTATGGCTCTTGTGTTTATGTTAAATCTTTGGAGGATAAGTCTAGGATGCTTCTACTCTTGTATGTAGATGACATGCTTATAGCATGAAAGAGTAGGAAGGTTGTGTAGGAACTGAAGGCAGCCTTGTCTCAGAAGTTTGAGATGAAGGATTTGGACCCTGCGAGGAAGATCTTAAGCATAAAAATTTTTAGAGATCGAGCCAAGAGGGTTCTATATTTATCTCAGGGAGGTTACATCAAGATGATCTTGGAGAGGTTTGGGATGAAGGAAGAGAAATCGACAAAGCTGCCACTCGTCGGGCACTTTAGACTCTTAAAGATATTGTCACCACAGACTGAGGTGGAGGCTCAGCAGATAGAAAGAGTATCATATGCCTCTGGTGTAGAGAGCCTTATGTATGCCATGGTGTGTTGTAGGTTAGATATCGCCCATGCAGTGAGCCAAATCAGTAGGTTCATCACACAGACTGGCAGAGAGCACTGGCAAGCACTGAAAGGGATCTTCAGGTACTTAGCCGATACTATTGGAGTCGACATCTGCTCGGACTATAAGAAGATATTGAGGGACTCTCCAGCACATCCAAGGAGGCTTGGTGGCTGATAGGAGGGTTTGCGGATGCAGACTTCGATGGAGACATGGATACCCAACGATCGATGATAGATTTTATATTTAGCCTATTTGGAGGTCCTATTTCGTGGAGATCATGCTTGTAGCCTATCACAGCCTTATCCATGACTGAAGTAGAGTACATTGGTGTTACGGAGATAGTGAAAGAGGCCCTATGGTTGAAGGGCTTGCCATTGGAGATGGGCCTCGCACAGGAGGCCGTCAGAATGCACTACGACAGTTAAAGTGCACTGTTACTTGCATAGAACTCTGTCTATTATATGAAGATGAAGCACATCGATATTAGGTATCATCGAATTAGAGAGCTTATGGAAGAAGGTGAGGTGGAGCTGGTGAAGGTCCACACCAAGGAGAACCCAGTGGATGCACTGATGAAGGTACTTCCATGGGACAGCTTTCAAAAATGTGTGACACTGATGTACTTAATGGACAAGATGGAGTTGGTTGAGGCCATGGGGCACCAAACTAGACATTGTTGGGCCTTATGTGCTGCTTCCAAGACTCAAGGGACCAAAGCTAAGGCCAAGGTCCAAAATCCATGAGGTGGTCATGGGGTTTCTAAGGCTAATTTGGGCCCTAGGACGAATGGCTGTCAGCTTTTTCGGATCTTGAAGTTCAGAGATTTTGGACCTTGAGAGACTAACTTATATTTGGACTAAGATTGAGTCCAAAATTATGAGGTTGGATCAAGTCATGGGTGTACATAGGCTTGGATGAGCACAATCTTATATTGAGTTAGCTAGGGGAGTTTTTGGATTGGATCACATTGACCCTATATATAAAGATACATTGTATTCTGACTCGATGAATCAAAGAAATACTAAATCATTTTCTTTATAACTTTCTCTGTCTTTCTTCCTTTCTCTCTTTGGTCTTCTCCACATCCTAGCAGCAAGAAACCCTAGGGTTTCTTGGCCGCCCACCCCAAAAAGGAAAGAAAGGAGGCACTAGGGTTTCTAGCATCCTCCTTGTGCACGCCCCCCTTTTGATGCACCTCTTCTTGGCCTCCTAAGAGGAGTTCCATGCCTCATATTTTATTTTTTGGAGGCTTCATTAAGGGTACTTCCAGGTTCCAAAAGATGGGTTTCAGATCTTGTAGAGAAGGGGTTCAAATCACAAAAAGAAATCCTACTGATAGGATTTACAAGGCTGCTAAAATCCTGAAAGTTATTTTTGTTTTGCTTGATTGCTGACTTTCAAGGACCTCCATGACCTGATCCTTGCTATTTTCTGATGTCTACAACCTGAGAAAGTTGTTCCAACAGTTTTTAATTGGGAGTAGTTTACCTGGCCATTTTGATGGTGTCTAAGATAAGCTTAGCATACCCTCCCACCGATCTCACTTACTTGACCAACTTGGTGGATTATATTTTGATTAGACCGCTAAGTGATTTGAGTTGATCCATGCCATTAAGGTTGATTAGTGTGACTGATCTTGGTGTCCTTCAACTAGCCTGTCCTAATCCAATTCAATGACTTGGTGAAGTTAGTGAGAGGATTGTGCTTAATTGGTTGATCTCTTCTCTTCTCTTAATTCATCAATTGAATCCTCTAAATTATTAGATCTATAAAATGATATAGTTATGATGATAATTAAATCATAGCCTCCCATTAAGTTGGATGATAATGGATCCATTAATATGATGATCATTGGAGGCCCAAAGGCCTGGTGCTCATTTGCTATTGGAATTATCATTCATATTATGATGACTGAGTCAAGTCTCTCTAGCAAGTGGCCAGGTTGGCCAGCCAAAGTCGAGCCTGTTCATTTGATAGTTAGATTTCTGATTATGATCATGTTAATGGTTGGACCTAATCAGGACTTACAGAGAAGACCAAAGTCAACTAAAAAATTTTTTGAGATAAAATCTATTATTAGAAATTGTTTGGTGAAATAATTGGTTAAAGAACCTACCTATAGATGCACATGATAGGTCGACCAAAGTCAGGCTCATGTGCAGTCTGCGTGAATTCTAGTACTCACTAAAAAATTAAGATAATTCCTCGAATTGGAGGTAGAGGCTACTAATTCATATAAAATAGTGAGAGAATCTTTAGACTAAAGTTCATATTTTTAGACTTAATCAATTCATATACTATTTAGGTTTGGATTTTTCTTTTGTAGTTATGGTAACCAACTTGTTACTCCGATCACTGTTGGACAATGAAAAATTGATGAGATCCAATTTTGATAGCTGGTATCAAAAATGAAAAATTATCTTGGAGCACGAGCGGATCTTGTACATCCTTACAAATTTGGCACTTGAGGAGCTTGCTCCAAATGCTCATAGTGTAGTTCGAGATACTTACTTAAAGTGGCCCAACGACTGCACCATGATGCGTTGTATTATGCGAGCGGCCATGAATGACGAGTTTAGTCATAAATTCAAAGAAGCTCAATCAAAAGATATGCTCAAGATGTGGAACGAGTCTTTTGGCACCCCCGATGATGTTGAGCGACACAAGACCAGTTATGTCATTTTCAATATCCGGATGAGGGAGGGAGTATTGGTCACCGATCATGTATTATACATGATCGAACAAATAGAGCATCTGAGCAAGCTTGACTTTTTCTTGCACGAACAGCTTGAAAAAGGTGCGATCCTAAATTTTCTATCAAAATTTTACCTATCATTTCTCAGTCATTACCGAATGATGAAGCCTGTAGTGAACTACCACGGTCTATTGGGATTGCTACAGATTTTTGAGAAGGATCATCAGCTACACAAGGAGAAGGTGAATGTAGAGGGAGGATCTTCATTGGGTGGGCATCGTCCCTTTATAAAAGGAAAGAAAAAAAGAATAAAAAGTGTAAGGTACTGGGGGTCAGACTCAGAGGTCTAAGCCTAAGTCCAACCAAAGCTGGCAGAATGCTTCTATCGTAAGAAGCAGGGTCATTGGAAGAAGAACTGTATTCAATATATAGCATCCCTTGACTCGAATAAACTGAAGAAGAAAAAGCAATCAGTTGTTGGGCAAGATAATTATATAATAATACCTTGCAACTTCTCAATTTTTGATATAATTATTTGCGTATTAGATATTGGTAGTCCTATTAACATTTGTAATTCATTGTAGGTACTTCAGGTCAGTAGGAGATTTGGAGATGGTGAGAGATTCTTAAACATTGGAGATGGAAGATCAGTTTCAGTTCTAGCTTTAGAAATTATCAAATTTGTATTCGATTCTCATTCTATTATTCTTAGTGATTGTCATTTTTGTCATTGTTTCTTATTGAATGTAATTTCTGTAGGCTTTTCGACCAAAGAAAATGATAAGATTTCAATAAAGAAAGACTTTTGTGATATCATTTTGAATGGTGTTACTGTGATACATGGATAATTGAACAATGATATTTATGTTGTATCATGGTTTAGTGTAATGTACTCATCAAATAAACATCCTAAAATATAGATGATGTCACAAATGTCTACCTTTGGCATAGTAGGCTAGGTTATATTAACAAGAATAGGATGAATAGATTAGCTCAAGAGAAATTTTTTAAAGATAATGATTATGAATTATTACCTATCTGTGAGTCTTGTTTACTTGGAAAGATGACCAAGTCATCTTTTACTGAAAAAGATGAATGTGCTAGTGATGTTCTGGATGTTGTACATACTGATGTATATGGATCCATAAGCAATAGTGCCAGAGGAAGGTATCACTATTTCATTATATTCACTGACGATCTATCTAGATATGGATATGTCTACTTGATAAAATATAAGTCTGAATTGTTTGAAATGTTCAAACGATTTCATAATGAGGTAGAGAAACAAACTGGAAAGAATATTAAAACAGTTCGATCTGATCGAGAAGGTAAATATCTTTCTGATGAATTTCTGACATATCTAAAAAAGAATAAGATTTTCTCATAGTGGACATCTCTTGAAATGCTACAGCACAATGGAGTGTCGGAAAAGAGAAATCAAACCCTGTTGGACATGATTCGATCCATGATGGACTTTTCTAGTCTGTCGATCTCCTTTTAGAGATATGCACTTGAGTTAGCTTGCTATGTACTTAACAGGGTTCTAAGTAAATCTATGACTAAAACACCACATGATATGTGGATGGGATATAAGCCAGTGCTCTCTCACCTTAAGATTTGGAGGTATCCAACTTATGTCAAATGTTTGAAAATGGACAAACTCGGAGCTAGATCTGACAAGTATTTTTTTATAAGGTATCTAAAAGAAACTAAGGGGTATTATTTTTATTTTACTGATGAACAAAAGATGCTTGTGAGCCTTAGGATAGTCTTTTTAGAAAAAAAAATCATTGGAAAAAGAATTAATACCTCTAAGGTTGAACTTGATGAAGTTCAATAGCTAGAACTGACACAATCTAGTGAACCCACAAAATCAGATTTGATAGGATCAAACCTGAATCCTATTATAGAGGCACCATTAAGGAGGTCCGATAGAGTATTGCATCAACCGGACAGATATTATAATTTCTTGATTCGAGATGGAGATCCTATTGAACTCGATGAGAACAATGAGGACTCGATCACCTATATGGATGCAATGCAGAGGTCCGACTCTAGTAAATGGCTTGAAGCAATGAAGTCCGAAATAGAGTCCATGAAGGTCAATGATGTATGGATATTAGTTGACCCACCTGAAGGGGTTAAACCCTTAGGGTGTAAGTGGATCTTTAAAAAGAAGAGGGATGCAGATGGAAAGGTGGAGACCTATAAAGTCCGTTTGATTGTTAAGGGTTATTGTCAGCATCATGATATTGATTATGATGAGATATTTTCTCCTGTGATGTGCTCAAATCTATTCGGATCATGCTTGCAATAGCAGCACATATGAACTATAAAATCTGACAAACAGATGTGAAAATAATTTTTCTAAATGGAGAGCTAGAAGAAAAGATGTATATAATATAACCTGAAGGTTTCACATCCACAGATGAGTCTAAAGTATGCAAGCTTCAGACATCCATTTATGGATTGAAGAGGACATCTCAAAGTTGGAACATGCATTTTGATAAGGTGATTAGAACATATATCTTCGTTAGAAATGAAGAAGAACCCTATATTTATAAATGGGCTAACAACTCTATAGTTTTATTTCTTATTCTGTATATAGATGATATTCTTTTAATCAGGAATGATGTCTCTACATTATAAGGAATAAAGATTTAGTTATCGTCTCAGTTCTCTATGAAGGATCTGAGAGAAGCATCTTACATTTTTGGGATGAAGATCTATAGAGATAGATCAAAAAAGTTGCTTAGATTGTCCCGATCTAGTACATAGACATCCTACTAAAGTGGTTCAGCACAAAGAATTTTAAGAAAAGCTATCTCCTGATAGGCTATCAAATTTCTCTCTCAAAGAAAAATTATCCGACAACTCCTCAAGAAAGAGAGCATATCAATATAATTCTATATTTTTCAGTAGTGTTTGCTATGACATATACAAAACCAGACATAGCATATTCACTAGGGGTAGTGAACAGGTACCAGTCTGATCCAGAAAAAAACCACTGGAAGGTCGTGAAGACTATCCTTAAATATTTGAAAAATACTAAGGATTAGTAGCTTATTTATAGAGAATCTGACTTGAAACTAATAGGGTTCATCGACTCTAGTTTTTAGTCAGACCATGACAATAGCAAGAGCATGTCGGAATATATTTTTACATTGAATGGTGGAGCAATCTGCTGAAAAAATTTCAAGCAACAAACCATGATCGACTCTGTTTGTGAGGCAGAGTATATCACAGCATCTGATGCTGCGAAGAAAGCTGTGTGGTTGTAAAAGTTTATCGATGAGCTTGGAATGGCACCTTCCATTGATGGCTCTATTCTGTTGTACTGCAACAGCACTGAAGCTATTACTCATGCCAAGGAGCCGAAGTCCCATCAATGCACTAGACATATTCTACGATGCAACCATCTTATTTGAAAGATCGTGGATCGAGGTAACATCGATGTTCAAGATATTGACACAAAGGAGAATCTAATCGATCCATTTACTAAAGCTCTCGGAGTTAAGGAGTTCGATGATCATAAGTCAAAGATGGGTATATGATACTATACCAATTGGCTTTAGTCCAAGTGAGATTTGTTGAAAATTGTATCCCAATGTCAATCATCAATTTGTTGATAGTTATGCTCATATTTGTACATTATATATGAATATTTATTAACAAAAATTATTTGATTTTTTTATCATATTTTGTTCATCTTCTTAGAACTCCTATGTTGTGATGAAATTCTTAGGACTATATTTAATCGATAAAAGAAGATTTGTCATTTAGTTCTTAAAATATGTTCATGACCAAATGATATGCTGTTAATAAGACGATAGCGATATCAAATATAGGTCATTATGTGCCATATGGATTAGTTGTCCTCTGAATCAAAGAATGTGGTGACACTGATATGGCAGCAGATGGGATGTAGGAGTACATTCATACCGAATGTGATCAATTATGGAGTACTCTGCTGTCAAGAGTAGCTCATGAAGGATATGGGTATAAGTATCCCTCTAATCTGAGATCACTACGGTGACTTCTAAGCAACTCACTATACTTTGATGTTAGACTATCTGAATTTTTAATTCAGTAATGGAAGATTTTTGAGTACAGTCAAGTACTTATCAAGTTGGTGCATGAGTCAAGATGTGATTGACCCCTCTGAATAAGTAGAAATTAATGCATCAGTGTATTTTAATTTAGTAAAACCTTGGTCAGAGTAATTTATGTGATGGATTTGAAAGGTTGAAATATAATATAGTTGACAATTTCAAGGTTGATAGTTAAATCCTAGATCATCTTGAGCATTAGGATCAAAGAGATAAATTATACAGTAACCATACGCCAGTAGATTCTTGAATATTACTTTACAATCTTTTAGCCTATCCGGATGTCAGATCCAATTGCTAGATGGTTACATCGATTAGTATAAAAATTTATTTTTATGCTATCGGCTTAGGTTTGAACCTATAGGGTCACACACATTAGAAGTTTTGATCTGATCAGATGGCTGATCTAGTAAAGAGTCCCACTGGATTGAAACTCTGGAGGAGAGTCCCACTGGACTGAAACTCTGCTATTAATAGAGTATTTATTAATAATTAGATTACTAATTGGCTTAATTTGATTGAGCATTGAGGTTCAAATCAATTCTAATTGAATTGGATTCAGTTTGACTTAGATTGGGTTTGATTGGATCAAGCCTAATTGTAAGAAAAACTTAATCCTGATTTGATCAGGGCTTGGGTTCAATTAATTTCTAATTGTGTTAAAAATTTATTGAGGAGATTGTATTCCTAATTAGATTAGGTTCCTTTCTTTTATTGGGTCTAAATCAAATCAGATTTGGATTGAACCAAAATTAAAAAACTAAAAAGTCCCAATCAACTGGGATTCTCTCCCTTGCGCATGCCCTAGAATCCACGCCATACATAAGATGCAAAAGGACTTTGCATAAGGGATTTTTTGGGATGAGAAAAGAGGGTGCAGAGATAGTGTGGGTGGCACTCATGATGAGTCATGAACCTTATCTCCTTTCTTATTTGAATTTGATTCAAATCCTAGATAAAAAGATAAGAAGGAAAGAAATCAAGTTTCATAGGAAAGTATTGGTGGTGCCAAAATCCCTTTCGTTATTCACATTGAGAAGGTTGGTTGGCATCAAAAAGATCTGATTTCTTTCTCACACCATCACAAAAATTAGCATGGAAATTTTGGATGCTGTATCTTTTATGGCATGAAGGGTGTTCACGCCTCCTCTTAACCCTATTCCCTAGCCCACCTATAAAAGGGATCCAATTGTTGGATGCCCCAAAAAAAAAAGTATGATTTCAAGAGAAAAATAGTTTTCTCTCACCTCTCCTCCTTCCTTTAGTTCTTCTCCCTCTAGAGAGTGTCTAAGAGATTCAAAGAAAAAGAAGAAATCAGCCATCAAAGATTTTTACGAGCTAGAACTCCTGAAGAGATTGATCAGCAATCAATCTTCATATGGACGATCCATGGAGATCGAACATCTTGTACAGCTATGAGCAACCTGAAGGAGCTCCAATCTATATGATACAATTGTGAAGATCAACAATCCATGCTTCAATAATGAGTTCTAAACTTGTTAGATCAGATTTGATTAAATCTAATGGTTAGATCTAATCTAGAGTATCGATATAATCGATGTAGATTTTATTATTTTCAGATCTTAATCACATGTTTAATCATATTATAGATCTTGATAAAGTAGTTTAGATTAGATCTTGTGCATGTAATGTAGATTAAATCGTTTAATCTATCGTGTTCTATTATAAAATTTTAAAATTACATGCATAGAACTGCCTAGTTTTTCTTCAAACTCTCCATGTTTGAATCAAATCTAAATTCTCTAAGGCATAAGAAATTCCAATCCAAGTAGGAGAGGCACCAATTTGCACCTCCCTTCACAATGCCGCAAGTCTAAGGAGAGGAGGTTGTTTCTAGCCCCTTCCCAACCATCTTGTTTGGCCCACATGATGAGAAAATAGCTGAAAAATGTAGCTAGGTGCACCCAATCAGATTTGGATCGATTCGAATCTGATTTAAATCTAATTCGAATCAATTTCAAAAAGACTGCTGATCCTAATCCAATTAAGATTATTATCCAAATCTAACTTGATAAATTAATCCAATCAAGCCTTAATAAAACTAAGTCCAATTAAACTAGATCTGATCTAAAGTGATTAAGACTCAAATTGAATCTCTTATAATTGCTTAGATCATTGATTTGATTTAATTCATCCTCAGAATCAAACCTACACATCATGTGCAGTGCTAGTTGAACATAGTCAGTATTTAATTTTGTATGACCTATAATTTAATTTTTAATTAAGTTAATCTACATGTTCAATCAAATCTCATACTTTCAAATTGAATACATAAATATTTGATAATTTTTTTTCTATATTATTTGACTTTTATGCGTGACTCCATAGGTTCGAACACTAAGTCGGTAGTATAAAAATTTCTTTCTATACTAATCAAAATAACCATCTAGCAATGAAACTCAATGTTCGGATAGATCAAATAATTACAAAGCAATATTCAAGAATCTCAACATATGGTTACTGCATTATTCATCTTTTTGATCCTAATGCTCGAGGTGACCTAGGGTTTAATTGTCAATCCTGAAATAGTCATCCACATTATATTTCAACTTTTCAAATTTATCACATGAATTATCCTGACCAAAATTTTACTAAATTAAAATACAGTGATGCACTAACTTCTATAATTTAGAAGGGTCAATTTCATCTTGATCCATGCACAGACTTTGCAAGTACTTGACTGTATCCAATAGCCTTTCGTCACTGTATTAGAAATATAAGTTATCCTGCACCAAAGCACAATGAGTTGTGTGCAAGTCACTATAGTGATCTCAGGTCTGAGGGATACTTATGCCCATACATTTCACCAGCTGCTGTTGACAGTAGGGCACTCAGTAAGTGAGTCACTTGTTCAGTGATGATGTACTTATACATCTCATCTGTATGCCATACTAGTGTCTCCACACTCTTTAATTATAAGGTCAACTAACCTATATGGCATATAATGACCTGTACTTGATAAACGTCTGTAGGAACCAGATCTAGGGTTTCAGGGTTAGATCTTGAAACTTTTTCAAGATCATACAGCGGAAGACTAAAATAAATCAAAATTTATTTTCTAAGATCAGAAAATCCCTAGATCTAAGATCCTATTACATGATTATTACATAGCATTAAATCAAAAATTAAAATATATATAAATATAGTATGAATTACATGTTGATCATATCAACATGTTTCTATACTAGCTACATCTAATGTATGTATTAAATAATAGATCAGATCTATTACCTTGCAAGTTAGATGCTCTAACCTCGCTGATCCAGGCTTAAGGATGATGTTGCAAGCCGCACACGCGTCCGGCCTCTAGGAGTCGTCCACACGAGCCCATGAATCTCGATCAGAAGTCCTGCTTCAGGAAATCAGCACAGTATGCTAGTACTGCGCTGATCCTTCTTTGATGGTTGATCAGGTGCCTCCTTCTTCTTGATTTGGACTCTTCCAAAGATGGAAAGTAGAAGGAGGAGTTTCAGATCTGAGACGCTCTCAGGAAACTCAAGATGGAAGGAGGAAAGATATGAAAATAAAAACCCTAGAAGAAGACCCTCTTCTTCTTCACGTTTTTCTCTCTAAACATCCAAACTTGCGTCTTTTATATCTCCACGACCCAAAGGTATTTCTCTCTTATTTTTGGATGGCAGAAAGGTATCTCAAATATCTATCTCTCCTTAAAATTTCATGAAAAAAATCATCTTATATAGAGAGATATGATAGAGTCCTTGTCTAGGTCAAACACCTAGTCAAGGCTTATCCAAACATGGCAAGTAAAGGGACGCCCAACTCTTGAGCACCTCCTTCATATTTTCGTGGATGGATCAACAAAAAAGGGTGCACAATGTAAACCCTAAAAGCCACGAAAATTCCAAAACAAATTTGGATAAATTCGGTGCAAAATTGAAAGAGTTTTGGATTTCTAAAACTCTATCTCATAGAATTCAAAATCCAAACTTATTCCTTTTAGATTTGATCCAAACCACCTTCCATGTAAGAAAGAAGAGAAGAGACCTTTTGTGAACGTGAGAGAGATCTGGCAGAGGGCTTTTGTCGCATAAAATAAGTGGAGATTGGCGTTGAATTAAGAGAGAGGGCGTGGAGAAGGCTTATGTGGCGCAAGGTGGAATCCTAGTCCTACTAGGATTCTGTCTCATAACTTGTTTTAATTTGGTTTCCCAAACCAAATCAAATCAAAATTAGATCAACCCAATTAAAATAGGTCTTAACCCAATTAAGAACCTAATTTAATCAGATTAAATTATATTTAAATCTGATTTAATTTTCTAATCAAATTAGAAATTAGATTGACCCAAGTCCTAGTTGAACTAGGACTAGTCTTTCCTTGCACTTGGCTTATCCAATAAACCAATTGGACTTGATCCAATCAAGCCCAAACTAAATCTAATTAAATCATATTTAATTAGACTTAATCTCAGCCCATTGGCTTAATCAAATTAAGCCAATTAGCAATCAAATTGCTAATCGATCCTCCTGTAACACTTGTACTGGGTTAAATGTCAATCATATTGATCATTTAACCCTAGA
The DNA here is from genome assembly GCF_000442705.2 of Elaeis guineensis. Lineage (NCBI taxonomy): Eukaryota > Viridiplantae > Streptophyta > Magnoliopsida > Arecales > Arecaceae > Elaeis > Elaeis guineensis. The sequence continues at coordinate 52,470,694 of NC_026002.2, read as the reverse complement.
ACGATTCTCAATCGTTGATCAACCATCCGATCGGATCATGAACTCTAATGTGTGTGACCTCATAGGTCCGAACCTAAGCCGGTAGCATAGGAACAAATTCCTATACCAATCGAAGTGACCATCTAGCAATGATACCCGACGACCGGATAGGTCGAATGTGTAGAACAACATCCTTAGAACCCATGCGGATATAGTTTTCATATAATTCATCCCCTTGACCAAAATGATCATAGGACACCCCAGAGCTCAACTGTCAACTCTGATCAGGTTGTCCACATTGTATTTCAAAATATCAAATCCATCTGATGGATTACCCTGGCCAAGGTTTTGCTAAATTGAAATACAGCGACTCATTCTTCTCCAACTCTTGGAGTGGTCAATCCCATCTCGATCACACTCTGACTTCGCAAGTACTTGACTGTGCCCATAAGCCTTCCATCCCTGAATTAAAAATTCAGTTAGTCCAGTACCAAAGCACAGTGAGTTGCTTGCAAGTCACTGAGGCGATCTCAAGTCTAAGGGACACTTATACCTATATCCCATCAGAGACATTCTCGACAGCAGAATGCTCTGGAGTTGGTCACGTTCAATGATGATGTACCCTTACATCTCACCTGTATGCCATACCAGTGTCTCCACACTCCTTGGTTAAGAGGACAACCAACCCATATGGCCTACAGCAACCTATGCTTGATAGAAGCTGTCGTCCTTATTAACAGCCTATCATTTGGTCGTGAACAGTTTTAAGGACTAATCGATAAATCCTCTCTTTATCGAACTTAAATAGTCCTATGGACTTCATCATAACAACGGAGTTCATTAGAAGATGAAAGCTTATGATGAAAATGCCAAATATATTTTATTTATTAACAAATCAATTACAATACTTGGTTGCTCAACCGTCAACAGCTTGACGATTGGCTTTTTAGGACACATTTCCCAACAACGTCATCATCCTATTAATGACATATCATTTGATCATGAATATGTTTAAGAACTATTTGATGAATCTTCTTTTATCAATCATTATATAGTTCTAAGGACTTCATCACAACACAAAATTTCTAATAAAGAAGATGCACACCTTGTAATGAAAATATCAAAATAATATTTATTCATTGATCAATAATTCATATACAAAATTTAATTATTTATAATAAGCATATTGGCTTTAGGACATAATTTGCAATACACTTCATCCCGGATCTTTTGCTCGCATCTGGAGCAAATTAACCACTCCGCCTTTCTCCTCCTTATCTTATCCTCCTGACCCCATTATTGAGGAAGTGCTAGATGAAGACTAGAGTCTTTATCTTAGATTATCCTAAATCTAGTTTTATGTTTTGGCTATCTTTTTTTGTAATGGATGTTGTACTGTTTGGATACCTCATTTTTGTAAACAATATAATCCATTAATGAATATCTATCTTTCTTTATCTCATTGTGTACTATTCCATCTTCTTATATTGTATTGTGTTTCCATGTGAATGACTTTTATGAATGTCTACTTTCAAGTTACAAACTCTAGACTGGATAATACACCTTGTAAGAAATTTTTAATTAGAATTACATCAAATTAAACAAGCAAGTCTAGTCTAAAAATTCAATTGAAAAGGTAAACCTACTAAAGACCTCTTGTTGTGCTTACATCCTAATTCTCCTCATGTGATTTTGATGATGACAAAAAGGGGAAGAATTAGTAAAGAAAAGTAGATAATGCATCATAAGGACAATGTAAAAAATTTAAAAATTTTTATTTAAGCATTATCTAAGGGGGAGCATAATTAGAACTTAAAAATTTGAAATTAAAAATAATTTTCATGCAGCACAATGTGAGGGGGAGCATTATTGAAAATATAAAAAGTTGAAGCATTTGATTGCCTTATAATTACTTATATATATTGTATATCTTGTTTATATTAATTATTCTTTAATGAGTGCTCAATGTTTTGTCATCATCAAAAAGAGAGAGATTGCTGATCCCCTAAGTGATTTTGATGATGATCAAACTTTAGAGCACATAATTACTAATATTTTTTTTTTAAGTATTGTAAAGATTAAAAGAAGGAGAGCTCTTTAAATAAATGAGGTAGAAACCAAGTGAATTCATTATGGAGCCCAAGTGATATCAAATTGGAGCTAAAGTCAAGTAAAAAAGGTCTTGGGAAGGATTCGAGTTGACTCAGGAGAGTGTGGAGTCGACTCTGGCATGATTTGGGTACTGGCACGTAGGCTTTACATGAGGTCGAGCAAACTCGGAATCACCCAAATAGACTCCATCTCAGGCAACAAAAAGTACATTTCTATCCACTGAGACTGAGTTGACTTCCAATTTTTTGAGTTGACTCGAAGGTGGCAGCCGAGTCAACTCTGATGGATCTGAGCCAACTCCATCTCAAAGGTCCAAAAATTTCAGGTAGGTGATTTTAGGCATCTGAGAGCGAGCAAACATGATGTGCAGCCTAGCAACTCGAGAAGATAGTCGAGTCGACACGAAGACATCCGAGCCAACTCAAGATGCGACTGACAGCCTTTAATGGCTAGTTCTACAACTATGCTGATTTATTTCTAACGGCTATATCTCACCTCCAATGATAAAAAATGGCTAGTTTTGGACTCCACCAACTTCAAATTTGGTAGAAAAGCTTCAGATTTAAGAAGAGAAGAAAAAGATTACTGTTCCATTGAAAAAGAGAGAAAAGAAGAAAGAAATTTCTGAACTTCTTGCATTCAAAAGAGTTCACCTACTTTCAATAAAAAAATCTCTTGATTCTCTAAGAGCATTGAAGAGCTTTTGAAGAGCATTAACTCCAAGCATTCAAAAGGATAACTACTAACCTACATCCATAACAAATTTGCACAATCTAGGAGCTTCTTTTGTTGTAACTTTTCTATTCTTGTTTATTTACTGTAATTAGTTTCAGCAAGGGCTGAAACTAAGGAAAAGATTTAATCCACCCCTGTAATTAGATTGTGGAGCATTAATCAAGGCATGTAAAGGTTGTGATTGGTAAATCTAGGAAAAAATTAACTGGATTTGTGGATAGTGAGCCCAATTAAAACTATCTAGCTATAATCTTGAGGGATTATAATGAAATTTTTAAGAATCTTGCTTGCGGAGTGGATGTAGGTGCTGGGTGTGCACCAAACTACTATAAAATTTTTCTTATCTTTGTGTGTGTGCTTATTTTCTTCATATTTGCATTCACACATAGCATACGCTGCACCACCAATGGTAAACTAGTTAATTCAACACATAGTTGTTTTAAGTTTTAAAAATCTAATTCACCCCCTCCTTTTGGGTTGTTTGGCTGGGCAACAAGTCATTATTGAATTGATCCTATATTACAAAATAAATCACATATATCATTATTACAATTTATTAATTTTCTACAAAACAAATCACACCATCATTTATATATTACCAAAAAAAACAATGTTATAAAATAAATATAAACAAAGAAACTATCTTACCAAAAAATTTATTAGTGATCTCTATTAATTTTTGATTAATTAATTAATTATTAGTTATGCATGCCTCTAAATTTATAAAATCAAATAAAATCAAATATTCAAATAAAATCAAATACCCATTCTTCCCCTAAATTCCTCGACTCTGCTAAACCCACATAAAGCCCTAACCCCCTTTGTCTTCCACACCCCCTCCATCTGACCAAGAAGCTATCAGCCTCCTCGATACTCGACGTCGAGCCCACCGGCACTCTGGCTCACCCCCTCCCCTTCCGACTGCTCCCTCGACTCCGTCGGCCTCCGTGCTTACCCTTGACTCCGTCGACTCTCTCTCTCCCTCCATCTGCTCCCTCCCCTCCATTGTGAGCTCTGTGATGTCGCCGACATCCTCCACACTCACCCTCGACCCCCTCAGCTACCAACTCCTTCTCTCCCTCCATCTGCTTCCTCCCCTCCACTACGAGCTTTGTGAAACTATCGGCATCCTCCGTGCTCACCCTCGACCCCCTGGCTTTCAGCTCCCTCTACCCCTCTGTTTGCTCCCTCCCTTTACAGTGTCGTCGGTTACTTCGGCTCCCTCTCCATTTTTTTTTGCTTTTTTTTTCCCGACTCCCACTCCCCATCCACCGGCCTCCTCTATGATCTCCCACCCTATTCTAATGGGAGAAAAGAGGAAAATGATCTCCCACCTAGGTTCTTTAGGCATTCATGAAAAATCAAAAAAAAAAATGGTCACTGGAGTAGAAGAGAGGTCGAAGCGAAAACAAGGACCTGATGATTTTGAAGAGAATTACCATCAGAAAGTATTAGAGTAGGGTTTTAGGAAGAAGCATGATCAAAAAAAAATTAGAGGATGGGAGGCGGTTTAGTTCCCAAAATAATAATAAGGATAAATTATAGAAACACCTTCTCAAGTTTAGGTCATTTTCAATTACATGTCCTGTATTTCAAAATGTGTCAAACTGATCCCTAAAGTTTTGAAACATTTGAAAGAGGCCTCGACGGTCACTTAACCACTGACGGCATCCGCTTGTCATTACAATGGACTAAAATGCCCCTTCTAATTTCAGGATTTTTTTTTCCTTCTTCATAGAAAAGAGGACCGATGCATCCTTCTCTTCCTCTTTTGTTTTCTTTATAGAATAGGGGAGCTTTTGCTCCCCCTATTCTCGATGAGAAGGCCCTTTGCCCCAGCCATCCACCACCCTGGCAAGAGGAGCAGGCCCTAACGATGCCAACTGGTAGGGTCCGACAACCGACGCTGGCCAAAACGGCAATAGAAAAATCCAAAACAAAAGAAAAAAATAGAGATAAATTTAATAGTTATTTTTTAAAGATTTTTCAATAATTAATCGATAGAATTTTTGGCTTAGAATCCCATAGAAGATCGAAGGAGGAGTGAGGAGAGTACCTAGCTTTTGATGGGCTTTAATCAGATTTTTTTGCAGCCAAAGCAAGCTTATTCCACCAGAAATCAGAACAAAAAGAGGGAAGAAAAATCAGAGATTAATCGATGGTTTTTAGTGAGAAGGAACCTAGAGATTGAGGCCTTTAAGTACACCTGCACAAGCAACCTTCAAAATCTTACCTACAATTTCTTAATTCCTCTGGGATATTTCATGGTTCACCACTTCATAGTACTGCAGTTGATCTCTCAGACAAGAAATTTCATGATTTTTTGAATGAATGACTTCCTCAGCAATAGCTTCTGCTTCAGCCTATACCAAACCTCTTTCTATAACTTCAGAAACAAACCTTGAAACTATGATCTCTTGGCAAATTGCTGCAAAATTTATCTTAACTTGTACATCTTCAGCACGCTGGATTATTGGAAATGATACTCTTGTACAACTAAATGGCACACTTTGTGATACAACTTGATATCTTTGTATACATTTTGATACACCTTATGGTAGTTTTATATTATGAAATGTGATATCATTTGGTTGCAAGCAGCTTGGTTGAATGTGATACCTTATGTTTCAGTTGATTATGGCACTTTCAATTTTGTTTTAGTTGAATATGATACTTTAAGAAGCTTGGTTGGTTTGTACGATGTTTAGAATTTAAGTATCAACCTAATCTACTGATACTTAAGTATCAACATATGTTTTAATAGGTGTTATTGGTTTTTTAATATTTAGAACTTAAGAATCGATAGGTTAGGCGAACACTTAAGTGTTAATTTATATTTCAGTATGTTTGATTGGTTTGCATAATGTTTAGAACTTAAGTATTGGCAAGTTGGGCTGATACTTGAGTATCAATTTATATTTCAGTAGGTTCTCTTGGTTTGTATAATATTTAGACTTAAAGTATCGGCAGGTTGGGCTGATATCTAAGTAGCAACTTATATTTTAGTACCAGCTAAGTATCGGCAAGTTGGGCTCAAGTCATTCTATAACCTCATTCCATAAATTGAAAATGTGATTCCATAACCTTATAAGTATCAGCTATAGAGCCCTTAAGTGTCAATTAGAGTATGAGCTGGTTAGTGCCCTTAAATATATCAGGCTTAGTAGCTGAAATGTGATTGTATTATGTCGAAAGGATCATAAACATGATATAGTTATCACCAAATACCATCTATGCTATGTTTCAAGGAGTCCATGTTATAGTCAAAAAGATTATGTCTGTTTGAGTTCTATCAGGCATTAGAAGCAATAAACTATTCAATGGAATCAAATAATAGTGCAGGTGCATCGCTCAATAGGGAAGCTGATCTTTTGACATTATTAACCTATCTCATTTTGCATTCTTTGATTCAGTTATTATGGACTTATGACACTAATGCTAGAGATAATGTTATACATTGTTTCGCGACCTATAGAAGCATACCTATACCATGTCATTCCTGGGTCGCAGGATTATTTTTGTGTCAACAAACATGCAAATTAATTTTCATGTTTCTCCAGCATTGTTCTCTATCCATAAAAAAATAGATATGAGAGAAGGATAAAACACTCGGCTTAATTTCATAAAGAAAATGATCTTCTTTTCTCTGGTACAAGTGTTTTTAACTTGCAGTTTTCTACGGCAGTGAAGTTCTTGTATCATATTTAAATTTGGCTGTTATTTAAGACCTCTCTATTTTGAATGCATTCTTCTCTTTATCTTGCAGTATCTTTTCTATTGAGGTGATGATGAAACCTCTTTTCGACTTCTCTCTCTGATTTTCCTTTTGCAACAGTGCATGGCAGTTGGGCAATCCATTTCTTCGTAGACAACTGCTGCAATCACTTGTTGAGAGGATTGCAGCGAAAGGATGTGAGGGTCCATGCAGATGTTTGCTTAGTCTAGGAGGTCATAGCAGGGAAAGGACATTAATTCATAACCTTTTGCTGATGATTAAACACTTAGATAAATCAGCACCACTAAGAAAAGGTTTCTTTAAGAAAAAGAAGCGAAGAAAATAATTTAAAAAGATTTTTATATTCTGGATGAATAAGAAGTAGCTGCTTTCAGACTTTTTGGTTGATATTGATTTACCGGATGAATTGGTCCCACTGAAAAATAATTTCTTACGAGACTTCCTGTTCCAATCAAACAGATTGAAAAAGCCACTGCTCTTCAATCCTCCCATTTCTGTCTCCATCCTCATTCTTTGACTTTAAGGAAAGGGAAATTTTGAAGAGGCCATTGGAGAATATGGGGAAGGTCTTGGCATGGTATTCATCTAACCGGTATGTGATCAGGGTGATGATATACATGAGAAAATCTAACAGATCTAGGAGAGAGAGGTTAGCATCTTGATGAGGTGGTAGAAGAGATCAATCATAGAGGAGGGAGGAAGAAGAAGAGGAGGAGGAGGAGGAGGAGGAAGGGGAGGCGGTGGAGGAATGGGTGGAGGTTAGTCAGAGGAGGAGGAGATCAATCAGAGAGGAAGGAGGGAGGAGGTAGACATAAGGATATTTTCATCATTTTATAAAATAATAATATCATGTGATGGTTATGTGATAAGATTTCATTAACGGAGATGGACGGAAGGACCTCTTTAGAATGTTTCAAAACTTTAGGGATCAATTTGGTACTTTCTAAAGTACAGGAGGTACAAGTAAAAATAGCCTAAACTTGAGGGGATATTTCTATAATTTATCTTAATAATAAATACTATAATTATTATATCAGCTACCTTATTAGATAGATAAATAGATAATTAGAACTTACAGAATTTGATATTAATTATAAGATAATTATGTATAATAATAATATAATATAAAATTTTATATTATTTATTATTTGTTTATAAGTTTAAGAGAACTTGGCATCATGAACATCAAAAAATTTGACATTATAATCCTAGTTTCGACAAAGATATATAATATCCTGGTCTATAAATTATCACATCCAGCAAAAACATAAATTGTCCTTATTTGAAATTATTACTTTCAAAAAGGATGTACAATGTCCTCGCCTAAATATTCAATTTTTGGTATGGACTTCTGTGCAATCCTTGCCAAAAAGTTGGCTCTAAATTATTTGAATCTAAACAATTATCATATTCGACAAGGACCTAAAATATCCTTTTTTAAAACCATTACTTTTGGAAAGGATGTGCAATGTCCTCACCTAAATATCTAATTTTGACATGGACACCTATGTAGTCCTTGCCAAAAAGTTGGCTCTGAAATATTTAGATTTAAAAAATTACCATATTCGGTATAGACTTTAAAAGTCCTTGTTTAAAACCACTACTTTTAGAAAGGATGTGCAATATCCTATTTTATTTTAGATATTTTGTATATAGATTTCAAAATAATTTTAAATTTAAGTAACAAAAATCAAGATTAAAACAGTTTTAATACTACACATGCGTAGATTAAAATTTTATACCTATTGATCTAGTTCATATGATGATAAAGATATTAAGTATCTGATTTCAGAGATTAAAAATTTATTTATGATCGAATCACATACTTGAACTTTTGAACTCCTTCTCGTATCTGGATCTGTGGATGCCTTTAGGTTCTGATATAGCTGCGTACGTGTCTGACTCCTATGGGTATCCACACGGGGTCTGATCTGATCAGAGGCTTTATATTCTCCTCAGGGTGCTAGCTCTCTTGAGAGAATACTTTCTTGATGGTTAAACAAGATCTCTTTCAATCTCCAAGACAATCTCAAGAATGAAGAAGACAAGGTGTAGGAGGAAGAAGATTTGGAGAGGAGAGAACCTTTCTCTCTTTCTCCCTAGAATTTTTTCATGCCCCCAAAGAGAACCCACACCCAAAAGCCATGCCCAAGAGGAGTTTTCAAATGCCCTCCTACATCCATAAGCTCCCTTATTTATAGATGTGGTCTAAGGGTTTCAAGGAGTTAGACTTTGGCTAGGTTTGTTAAGATGAAACCCAATCAAACTAGGAGTCTTGTTTTGATCCAATCAAAATCAGATAAAATCAGAGTTGATATCAACCAAAAATAAATATAAGAGAGGTGGCATGGAGGTACTTGGACTGGTCCAACCACATGCCAAATCAGATTTGGCGTTGGGCTTAAGTGGTGCAAAAAGAGAGGTGGCGCCAAGGAGAAATCCTAGTCCAACTAGGACTAATTTATTTGCTAATTTAAATTCAATTTAAATATGATTTAATCCTAACTAATTTAAGATTAGTTAGCAACTAAATTAAGTTAAATCCAAATTAAGTTAATTCTTAGTCTAATTAGAAACTCAATTAAATCTGAATTAAATTCTCATCTAATTAAGAAATTGATTTAATCAAGTCCTAGTCAAAGTAGAATTTATTCTCCTCATGCAATTGGATTATCTCATAAATTAATTAGGCTTGATCTAATCTAATCCAAACCAATCTAAATCAAATATAATTAAACTAAATCTGATTCAAATCCTATAGCTCAATCAGATTGAGTTAGAGAGCAATCTAATTGCTAGTTGATTCTCCTACAATTTACTAACACTTAGTGAATCTTTCAATTATAATTTTTTACATTAGATTAATCATCAATCACATTGATAATTAATTCTTATTGCGATTTGATAATCACAACTCAACCATCTGATCAATCAGAAACCTCTATTGTGTGTGACCCCATAGGTTTTATTTTATCTGGTAGTGAGATATACTATGATCTCTATCATAGTATCATTGAAACTCTTTTCAATGGATCAGAATAATTTCACTCTCACTTAATAAAGATTGTCGATCTAGAACAATCCTAGTGAGCTCTCACAATCCATCAGTGACACCTAGCAGTATATAGTGACAATCCAACAAAATAAAAGTGACGAACCTCTAGGTATAGTTACTATATGATTCAGTCCCTCTATCATGAGTCCCGATCAGATGACAGATCATGGATAAATCATCAAACCTCAACATCGATCATATAATAGATTCAATTAGCTTGAGTCTGATTGTGATTCTCATAAAAATTCTTTTTCATTAATCATCCTACTATGGCCATAGACTTAAGGACTTAGCCCCTTAAATCTCATAGAACTACTCCCTTTTGCTAAGATCGATAGATCCCATCTAGATACACACTCTACTCCTACAGTAGACCAACTGTCACCAACATACACTACAAAGACTCATTAAGGCAATATTTCTGTATAGTCAAATTTCAACAGCCTTATTATGAGCAGTCATGGCATCACAGGTCAAAGGACTATTCTCACTACTGCAGCATCAAAAAAATCACTAACGAGTGAGCAGATACCCATATGACTTCTCATGTTGGCCACGCTCAGTATCAATTATTTTCTAACAACTATTTGCACTCTTATTTCAGTGTTCCTACACCGCAGACTTGAGACTCATCTATTCAAAGGAAGCAATCTGTGCACTAGTTTGTCTGGATCAATCATCGTCCCCGTGATGATCTTATAGCCAAGAGCAATTTAAGAATTAACTACTAATAACACATGCCTCGAATTTTTAATTTTTTGAGAATATGTATCATCATCTTGTTAATCTTTTGGATGATTCATGGATACATACAATATAAATGGTTATAAAACTATCTGTTATGTACAAAATCATATCTTAAAAATAAGATATGCATCAATCAAGATTGACTTCTAGGATATACATCTAATAATTTTTTACTTGTACCAAAGTCAATCTATCATATACCAAGTCCTATTTTCTCAAGATAGGCTACGATCTTCGACCAGCTAAGTGACTTAACCAGTGGGTCTACCACATCTCATATGGAGTCTACTCTCTACACCTTTATGTATTTATACTTGAGGTAGTCACGTATATTGTCGATCTATGTGCTTGGACTTCTGGTGAGATCTTGGCTCCTTAGTGAGGGCTATGTGGTCATTATCTTTATAGTACAGTGTCATGGTATCTGATGACATGACATCCAATTCTGCAATTAACATTAGAACCATAATGAGTCCTATACATCTAAGCATACTCAGCATCTATTGATCGGTTGCTTGAAATCCTTCCAACATACCTAACCAACATTACACAAGAATATATCCTGATATAGATATTCTATCATCAGCATCCATGTATCCTAGCGCTCTTAGCTCTAACCCTTCTTCAAAGATCAAAAATAAATTTTTAGTCCTTCTCAAGTACTTTAGGATATTTTCACAGCAATCTAGTATTTCTAGCCTGGATTTGACTGATATCTGCTCATGACACTCACAGCAATGGCTATATCAGATCGAGTACATAGCATGGCATACTCGTATGGAGATAGAAGTTTTCTTTCAGAGTTTTCTATGCTGAATCCTTTCAGCATCTCCTCTTTATAGTTTTTTGTAACAGGCCAAGCATTCTCTTAGATCTATTTCTATAGACCTTTATATTCTCAGAATATAGGACGCTTGCCCTAGGTCTTTCATGGAGAATTCTATATACAACCATATTTTAACCAATGTCAGCATGGGACACTCCCAATCAGGAGGATGTCATCCACGTACATTACGGAGAACTTGACAGCACTCCCACTGACCTTTATATAAACACATAATTTCTTCTCGTTCTTGATAAAATCAAATAATTTGATCACATCATTGAAACAGATATTCCAACTCTGAAATGCTTGCATACTTTGTGATCTCTATCATAGAAAGTAAAATCCATAGGCTACTCCATACAGATATCTTCCCAAGATATCTATTCAAGAAAGCTAATTCACATCCCTTTCTCGGAGTCAATGTCCAACATCACCTCATTGTAGATTTTAGATTCATCTCTATATTCTCCATTTCTCATGAGAAACACTTTCTCTACATCCTCTGTAAGCATGCCTAAGTACCTTTCAAGAGGATAGGAGATCCTACTAAATCTACGAGATGGAGGAGGTACTACTTGTACTGGCTCATCATAAATAGGTTCTATATGTCCTATGACTCATTGCTCTTCAGAGATTTTTTTTTAGCTCAACTTTCCTCTCACTGCTTCATTTTGGATAAACTAATTTTTCAGAAAGATAGCATGATGGCTTACAATCACATTGTGATTCCCTGAAAAGAAAAAGTAGTATCCCAAACTCTTTAGGATACCCAATGAATCGAGCTCTCATATACTTAGCCTCTAACATCTCCACCTATTGTTGCCTGACACGGGCTGGATATTCTCAAATCTTGAGATGATCAAGACTTAATTTTTTACCATGCCATATCCCATATGGTGTGGTAAAAATAGATTTAAAGAAAATTCTATTCTGTAGGTAAATTTCAAAAATAAAGCATGTTCCTAAAGAAATAAAGATAAATCAGTGAAGCCCATCATGGATCAGACTATATCTCATACAATCCCAATCCTCCTCTTAAATACCTTATTGAGCTGAGATGTACTAGGAGGGGTCTTATATGAAACTATTCTATTTTTTATGGGATAACCAAAAAAATTTTTAATTTGATATTGCATCCTCGATCTAATCAAAGTATCTTGAGAATTTTTTTCGATTTACTTCTTTACTTGACATCTGAATTCTTTTAATTTTTCAAAGATCTTAGATTTTTATCTCATACACATACCTATACCATGATTGATCATTGGTAAAGATAATGAAGTAGAGATAATCTTCCTTGGCTGGCACATCAAATGGGCTGCATACATCAAATACGTACCAGTGTAAGTATCTCAGTGATCCTTTTTCTTTGTCCCACAAGAGCAGCTAGATCATTTTTTCTCAAAGAGATGATATATAGATTAGATATAACTCAGCAGTCAATGAGTCCAAAGCCCATATTTCTTCAGTCTGTTAATTATTTTTTCTCTATATGACCTAGCCTAATGTACCACATATACTTCGGATTTATCTCATCTCTAGATCTCTTAGACCCAATAGCATTCATTGATTGCTCAAATAAGTTGATAGATGCATCACCATGCAAATGATAAAGACTGTCTCTTAAAACTAAATCCAAATAATAGTCGCAGAGAATAGGTACCCACCGTCATAGCAGCAATTCTTATCCTATTGTTGACTCGAAGGGTTACTTCACCTTCCTTCAGCCCTTTACCTTCCCTTAGACCCTACAATGAAGTGCATAAATAGGCACTAAAGTCTAATACTCAACTGAGAGAAGAGAAAATTGTAAGATCAATTTTGAGCAATTCTGACATGCCTTCTTAAGGGTGTCCTTATTTCTTTAGGCTCTTCAGATATGTACCTCTAAATTTTTCAAGATTTCTTAGTTATCAACATATTGATCCATTCAGATAAGGTGCTATTATAGTTATTCATATGATAGTTTACCATAAACTGCCCTTACAAAATAGGAAGGGATTGCACGATCATATCTACTAGCAATTCCTTGTGCATGGTCATGTCAAGCTTTTCGAGCTCCTCAATGTTCTTGATCATTATCAAATAGTGATCATGGATAAATTACACATCACACATCTTATGTGCTGTGTGACTCTGATCACCTTACAATATTTGTAGATGAGTTAGTATATCCTTGGCAGTGTGCATGTTCTTATGCATGTGTTAGAGTTCATCTGATATGGGTGCCAATATATAGTACCTACCCTTATTGTTATCGTCCATCCACTTATCAAGTATAAGTCATTGATCATGTATTGGATAAGCGGATAACATAGGGATATCCTAATCGAGAACATGGTTTAATTTTCTAAAAACTAAGAACAATTCTTAGGTTTCTGGGCTAGCCTATGTAATTAGTTTTGATTAAATGGTTGATACCTAGGATTTGAGCTAAAGGATTGGAAGCAGACACAATAAATAATAGAGTAAAAAATTTTAGTTAGATATTTATACTTGATTTTATATTGGCTCTAGAAACTTTTAGAAGCAAATAGGCTCCCACTAGTTTTCAGATCTCTACACTCTCTGGGTAGAGAAGCGAAAATCCTAACATGACAATTAGATTTCTAGTGGGTGCTACGATCCCACTGATGTCATGTATCTCACCTGACAGATATTAGTAATATGTACACCGATGCATGGACAACTCCTCATCCAGATGCTTCTCTAAGTATATTGCAGCGACTTGGTCTCTAAGTTATGTGGGCTCATCTGACAGGTATTGACCACACTCTTTAGTTAAGTCCAATCCGCTATTCACAAGTAGATACAAAGCCATCATTGGATCGATCACCTAATAGATATTGGGCCCAACCCCATCCTTATCTTGGAGTAACTCTTTACTAATAGAGTGGTTGTATGTTCTTGGTGCAACTGAACCACTATAATCAGTCAAGAATAATCAACACCGGTAGCACACCTTCACTTCTACAATGATGGAAGATCTATAGACTTAATATTTATAAGAAGACTTGATTTAGGTCTCTTCTAATTAGTCATCACGTGACTGATTTAATTGGTATGGGCTAAACTAAAATGCCAAGCAACCATATTTAAGACTTAATCTTTCAAATTGATCAGGTAAGTAAAGATCGATGGGAGGCTCCCCCATGATAGATCAAGGATCCTAATTAAGTAACTACTTCCCAATTACTTATTTTGGACATCAATTGGTCAATTGATTTTAAATAGATTAGCTTAGGTGAATCATGCTTGAGCCATAGAGCCGAATTAGGTCCTTAAATTAATCGATTCTACATATGAATGTCAATCAATTCGATCAACAATGATTGTATGATCTTAAGCGCTATTGACCTAATTCTAATCAACACTTGACTTGATTTGATCTACTGCTAAATCGATTTAGACCTATTATATTCAAATCAAAGATCCTAGGTGTAATCCAATTACATAACCTAATCTGATCTTTCCATGACCAATCCATCATACACATACATAAATTTTAGATTTTAAATTAAAATTTTTAGATCTAAATTCTTACATGAAAAGTAAGTTTAAGATCTCAAAATAATTTTTAGATCATTCATACAATCATATATCGCATATATGAATTAAATTCTGATCATAAAAATTAATTTCAGATCTAAACATATAATCACATATCATATATATGAATAAAATTCAGATCATGAAAATTAATTTCAGACCTAAGCATGATTTTATATATCATATATATGAATAAAAAAGAGATCTTAAAACTTTTTTCAAATCTAAACAATAGTACATATATCATATATATGAAGAAAAATCAGATCTAATATTTTGTTTTAATCAAAAAATTTTAATATCATTCTAGGATAAACATATAGCATAATAAGTTATGTCAGGATAACTTTATGTCAGAATGATATCAAGAACTATCAAATCTAAAATTTTTCTTTACATATTTCAAATCTAAATTTTAAAATTCAGATCTAAATATGTTATGGTATCGAAACTAGCTTTTGATTTTCAAATCTATGAAATAATTTCAGATCTAAGCTATTACTCATATATCTCATATATGACAAACAATCAGATCTAAAAACTAATTTTTTAGATCTAAATTAACCATCACATATCTCATGTATGATTTAAAATCAGATCTAAAGTCGTTCAATATTGATATAAAATATCCTTTTCAACATAAAGGGTAAACTCTTTGCTAGGACTACCTTGTTTCATATCCATGTCGAACAAATCATGATATATTAGATATAAAAATATTCATACATCTCATACATGAATAAAAATTTGATCTAAAGTTTTAAAAATACTTTTAAAAATATCCAACATTGATATAGGATAACCTTTTCAACATAAGGGATAAATCTTATGCCAGGACAACCGAACATCATCCTGATGTTGGATCTATATCAGATTAATTTTAAATCTGATTTAGAAATCAAATCACATCTTATTCTCATGCATATGAACCTATGACTCTGATATCACTATTAGATTTTAGATATGTTGTATGCAAATTTCAAAATAATTTTGAATTTAAGCAGCGAAAGTCAAGATTAAAACAGTTTTAATCCTACGCATGCATAGATCAAAATCTTATACCTATTGATTTAGTTCATATGATGATAAATAAGATATTAAGCATCTAATCTCAGAGATTAAAAATTTATTTATGATCAAATCACATACCTGAATCGTAGAACTCCTTCTCGAATCCAGATCTGTGGATGTCTTCAGGTTCTGATGTAGCCGCGCACGTGTCTGGCCTCTATGGGTATCCACACAAGTCCTGATCTGATCAGAAGCTCTATGTTCTCTCTGAAGTGCTAACTTTCTTGCAAAAAATATTTTCTTGATGGTTGAACAGGATCTCCTTCAATCTCTAAGATAATCTTAAGAAGGAAGAAGACAAGGTATAGAAAGAAGAAGACTTGGAGAGGAGAGAATCTTTCTGTCTTTCTCCCTAGAATTTTTTCACACCTCCAAAGAGAACCCACACCCAAAAGCTATGCCCAAGAGGAGTTTTTAGGTGCTGTCCCATGTCTATAAGCCCCCTTATTTATAGATGGGGTCCAAGGGTTTCAAAGAGTTAGAGTTTGGCTAGGTTTGTTAAGATGAAACCCAATCAAACTGGGAGTCCAGTTTTGATCCAATCAAAACTAGATCAAATCAAATTTGATCTCAACCAAAAATGAACATAGGAGAGGTGGCATAGAGATGCTTTAGTTGGTCCAACCACATGCCAAATCAGATTTGGCGTTGGGCTTAGGTGGTGCAAAAAGAGAAGTGGCACCAAGGAAAAATCCTAGTCCAACTAGGATTCACTTGTTTGCTGATTTAAATCTAATTTAAATTTGATTTATTTTTAACCAATTTAAGATTAGTTAGCAATCAAATTAAGTTAATTTTTAATTTAATTAGAAATTCAATTAAATTTATATTAAATCTTAATCTAATTAAAAAATTGATTCAATCAAGTCTTAGTTAAAGTAAGAATTATTCTCCTTATGCAATTGGATTATCTCATAAATTAATTAGACTTGATATAATCAAATTTAAACTAATATAAATTAAATCTAATTTAATTAGATCTGATTCAAATCCCATAGTCAATTAGATTGAGCTAGATAGCAATCTAATTGCTAATTAATCCTCCTACAACTCTCTAAAACTTAGTGAATCTTTCTATTGTAATTTTTTGCATTGGATTAATCATCAATCTCATTAATAATTAAATTTTATTATAATTTTATAATCAAAATTCAACCATCTGATTAGTCAGAAACCTCTATTATGTTGGACCCCATAGGTTCTATTCTATCTGATAATGGGATATATCATGATCTCTATCATAGTATTATTGAAACTCTTTTCAATGGGTCAGAATAATTTTACTCTCACTCAATAAAGATTGTTGATCCAGAATAATCTTAGTGAGCTCTCACAATCTACCAGTGACACCTAACAGTATATAGTGACAATCCAGTAGAATAAAAGTGATGAATCTCTAGATGCAGTTATTGTGTGATGATTTAGTCCCTCTATCGTGAATCCAGACCAGATGGTAGATCATGGATAAATCATCAAATTTCAATATCAGTTATATGATAGATTTAATTAACTCGAGTGAGACTATGATTCTTATGAAAAATTTTTTTCATTAATCACATTGCTATGATCATAAATTTAAGGACTCAGCCTCTTAAATCTCATGGACTACTTTCTTCTACTAAGATCAATGATCCTATTTAGATGCGCACTCTATTCCTACGGTGGACCAACTGTCATCAACATCTACTATAAGAACTCATTGAGATAATATTTTTATGTAGTAAAACTTTAACAGCACATTATGAGCAATCATGGCATCGTAAGTCAAAGGACTATTCTTACTACTGCAGCATCGAGAAATTCACTAACGAGTGAGCAGATATCCATGACTTCTCATATTGGTCATGCTCAATATTAGTTATTCTCTAATAATCACCTACACTCTTGATTTGAGACTCATCTGTTTGAAGAAAATAATCCATACACCAGTCTGTCCAGATCAATCACCATTCTCGTGATGATCCTTTGGCCTGGAGCAATTTAAAAATTAACCACTAATGACATATGCCTCAAATTCTCAACTCTTTAAGAATGTGTCATCATCTTATTAATCCTCTGGACGATTCATGGACACATATAATATAAATAGTTATTAAACTACTTATTAAATATAAAATTATATCCTAGAAATATGATATGCATCAGTCAAGATTGACTTCTAGGACATATATCTAACATGTCTTTGTCTAAATATCTAACTTTTGGCATGGACAACTATGCTTCCTTGCCAAAAAATTGACTCTAAAATATTTGGCAAGGACTCGACTGTGCTCTCACCAAATATGGCATCTTTAGCAAGGATTTTTCTTGTTGTTATCATAAAGTCCTTGTCAATTCTAAGAATTCTTGTAGTGTATTGCTGATATCCCACCATTGGCATCTAAACATGTAAACATATCATTTTGATCCATATCTTAACTATATAATATCCATTAGGATATCATAATATTCAATCTCATTGTCTTCATCAGTTTCCAATGTTAGAATTCTACTATTTTGGATTCATCTCTGCATATCAGAATCCCTTGTATGAAATCTCATGCCACCAATAATACATGAGCAATAACATGAAATCCTAGGATCGAGATGGCATGCCAAATCATATAGATCCTCTATTGCACCATCTTCTTTATTATGATATATTAACATTATCTACAATAACATACATATAATTTATGATAAATCATCTGCATATATTACATGCAGTTAGAAGTTGAATAAAGCTGCTATAGTACTTACACGTTGTTTGAACTAAATTGTGAACTTTTTTTGATGTCGTCCCTCCACATCTCTATTATTTTATCATAATAATATGTCTCTATACTCTCTACAATAAATACATGCTACTAGTTACTTTATCTCATGATAAGTATATGACATTGATGTTGGAAAATGTATCCCAAAAAGCCAATCGTCAAGCTGTTGATGGTTGAGCAACCAAGTATTGTAATTGATTTATTAATAAATAAAATATATTTGGTATTTTCATCATAAGCTTTCATCTTCTAATGAACTCCATTGTTATGATGAAGTCCTTAGGACTATTTAGATTTGATAAAGAGAGGATTTATCGATTAGTCTTTAAAACAGTTCACGACCAAATGATAGGCTGTTAATAAGGACGACAGCTTCTATCGAGCATAGGTCGCTATAGGTCATATAGGTTGGTTGTCCTCTTAACCAAAGAGTATGGAGATACTAGTATGGCATACAAGTGAGATGTATTGATACATCATCATTGAACGTGACCAACTTCAGAGTATTCTACTGTCGAGAATGTCTCTGATGGGATATAGGTATAAGTGTCCCTTAGACTTGAGATCACCTCAGTGACTTGCAAGCAACTCACTGTGCTTTGGTATTGAACTAACTGAATTTCTAATTCAGGGATGGAAGGCTTCTGGGCACAGTCAAGTACTTGTGAAGTCAGAGTGTGATCGAGATGGGATTGACCACTCTAAGAGTTGGAGAAGAATGAGTCGCTGTATTTCAATTTAGCAAAATCTTGGCCAGGATAATCCATCAGATGGATTTGATATTTTGAAATACAATGTGGATAACCTGATCAGAGTTGACAATTGAACTCTAAGGTGTCCTATGATCATTTTGGTCAAGGGGATGAATTATATAAAAACTATATCCACATGGGTTCTAAGGATGTTGTTCTACACATTCGACCTATCCAGTCGTCGGGTATCATTGCTAGATGGTCACTTCGATTGGTACAAAAATTTATTTCTGTGCTACCGGCTTAGGTTCGGACCTATGACGTCACACACATTAGAGTTCATGATCCAATCGGATGGTTGATCAACGATTAAGAATCGTTCTAGGGTTAAATGATCAATATGATTGACATTTAACCCAGTGCAAGTGTTGCAGGAGGATCGATTAGCAATTCGATTGCTAATTGGCTTAATTTGATTAAGCCAATGGGCTGAGATTAAGTATAATTAAATATAATTTAATTAGATTTAGTTTGGGCTTGATTGGATCAAGTCCAATTGGTTTATTGGATAAGCCAAGTGCAAGAAAAAACTAGTCCTAGTTCAACTAGGACTTGGGTCAATCTAATTTCTAATTTGATTAGAAAATTAAATCAGATTTAAATATAATTTAATTTGATTAAATTAGATTTTTAATTAGGTTAAGACCTATTTTAATTGAGTTGATTTAATTTTGATTTAATTTGGTTTGAGAAACCAAATTAAAACAAGTCATAAGATAGAATCCTAGTAAGACTAGGATTCCACCTTGCACCACATAAGCCTTCCCCACACCCTCTCTCTCATTCAACACCAATATCCTATTATTTTGTGCGATAAAAGCCCTCTCCCAGGTATCTCCCATGTTCTCAAAAGGTCTCCTCTCTTCTTTCTTACATGGAAGGTGGTTTGGATCAAATCAAAAAGGAATAAGTTTGGATTTCGAATTCTATGAGATAGAGTTTTAGAAATCCAAAACTCTTTCAATTTTGCACCGAATCTATCTAAATTTTTTTTGAAATTTTTGTGGCTTTTAGGTACACATTATGCATCCTTTGCTAGTAATCCATGCATGAAAATAAGGAGGAGGTGCTCAAGAGTTGGGCGCCCCTTAACTTGCCATGTTTGGATAAGCCTTGACTAGGTATATGACCTAGAAAAGGACTCTATCATATCTCTCTATATAAAATGAGTTTCTTCATGAAATTTTTGAAGAAGATAGAGATTTGAGAGATCTTTGGGCTATCCAAAAATTAAAGAGAAATACCTTTGGGTCGTGGAGATATAAAAGACACAAGTTAGGGTGTCTAGAGAGAGAAACGAGAAGAAGAAGAGGGTCTTCTTCTAGGGTTGTTTGTTTTCATATCTTTCCTCCCTCCATCTTGAGTTTTCTGAGAGCGTCTCAGATCTGAAATTCTTCCTTCTACTTTTCATCTTTGGAAGAGTCCAAATCAAGAAGAAGGAGGTACCTGATCAACCATCAAAGAAGGATCAGCGCAGTACTAGCATACTGTGCTGATTTTCTGAAGCAAGACTTCTGATCGAGATTCGTGGGCTCGTGTGGATGACTCCTAGAGGCCAAATGTATGTGCGGCTTGCAACATCATCCTCAAGCTCGGATCAGCGAGGTTAGAATATCTAACTTACAAGGTAATAGATCTGATCTATTGTTTAATACATACATTAGATGTAGTATAGAAACATGTTGATATGATCAACATGTAGTTCATGCTATATTTATATATTTTAATTTTTGATTTAATTCTATGTAATAATTATGTAATAAGATCTTAGATCTAGGGATTCTCTAATTTTAAAAAATAATTTTGATTTATTTTAGTGTTCCGCTGTATGATCTTGAAAAAGTTTCAAGATCTAACCCTGAAACCCTAGATCTGGTTCCTACAATTGGTATCAGAGCCTAGGTTCTTTATTACATGATTATTTATACATGCTTAGATTATTTCTTAGATTAGATTTAATTTATAATCTGATTATTAAATCTAAAATTAAAATTTTAGATCAATCACGAACTGCAAGGTTGTCCTGCTGTAAGGTTTACCCCTTACAGTGCAAAGGTTGTCCTAGTTTGTGTAGATTTATCTTTAATCATAAATTTGTTAGATATGATCTAGATTAAATTTATGATTTATTAGATTTAAAAGATGTTTAAATCTGAAATAAAATCTCTTTGTTAATAATTTTTGTGCAAAGAAATTGTTTAAAGTTGAAACTGTTTCAATTACATGAACCTATTTAGATTAGATCTAAAGTAGTTTCATATTTATTTCACTTGTATCTTGATTATGAATTAAACATGCAATATGGTTGGTAGAATCATATTGTAAAATTATTTTACAAATATGAAAATTATTTTTTGAAAAGCCGAACCCAACCCTCAGTCCAAAACTTAATTAAGAATTAAGAAGTTGTTTGATTAGGTTCTAGGATTGTGAATTGAAGAACCTAAGACACAAACCATAACACATTGGGTTAATGGGTTAGTGAGAATTAGGTCCATTAATTGGGTTAGACCTATGGTTAGATTGAAGATGGACTTAATTAGAGAATTGACTAAATCTAATCAATTGTTGTCTTAGATTAGGTCAAGAATTCTCTAGATCAATTACAATAGTTGTAGTTGGTCAAGTCCATATCTTTAACGAGAACCAAATGGACTTGATTCTTGGCTAAGCAGTCTAGCACGAACTGTTAGGTTGATCTAATCGAAACTAATTAAACCAGTTGGTGTCTAAGGTAAACCAGACCGGTGGTTTTTAATTGGGAGTTCGCTTACCTGGCCATTTCTGATGGTGTCTAAGGCAAGCTTTGGCAGACCCTCCCACTGATCGAACTTACCTGGCCTCTTGGTGAAATTATGTTTTGATCGGATCACTTGACTATTCGAGCTGACCCATGTCAGCTAGGTAAATCAGTGTAACTGATTTAGGTGCTCCTAGACCTACCCTTTTAATGGTCTCCCTTAAGCTGACTTGGTGAAGCCAGTGGGAGGATCATGATAAGCTGGTTCATCTGACCTCATCCTCTATATTATTTAAATCCTCTAAAATTATTAGGTCCTTAAAATGATAAAGTTATGGAGATAACTGAGTCATAGCCTCCTATTAAGGTGTTTGATAATGAGTCCATTAACTCAATAATCATTGCAGACCCAAAGGCCTGGTGCTTGTTGACTAATGAAATTATTACTCATCATATGATGACTTGGAAGTGTCTCTCTAATGGTGGTTAGGTGAGCCAACCAAAGTTGGGCTTAATCATTCGTTGGTTAGATACACCAAGTATGATCATGTTAATGGTTGGACCTAACCGGATCCTTATAGTGGAGGCCAAAGCCTACTGATTAGGTTTCTAGGGCAAAATTAAAATTACTAGAAATTATTTAGAGAAACAATTGGTTATGAACCTACCCTTAGATGTACATGGGTTGGCCAACCAAAGTTGGGCTTGTGTGCAGTCTAAGTGGATTCTAGCACCCACTAAGAAATTAGGGTAATTTCTCGAATTGAAGGTAGAGGCTACCAATTCGAATAAAATAGTGGGAGAAACCTTTTGATTAAAGTTCAAATCTTTAGGTTTAATGAATCAATTACTAATTAGGTTATGATTTTTCTTTGTGCATATATAGCCACTTCCCTATCGCTCCGATCATTATTGGACAATGATAAGTTGGTGGGACCCAACTTCGATAGCTGGTACCGAAAGTTGAAGATAGTTCTGGAGCATGAATGAATCCTATATGTGATAATGGATCCTGCACCTGAGGAACCAGCTGTCAATGCATGTGGAACAGTCAAAGACACTTACCATAAGTGGCTCAATGACCAGACCACGGTGTGTTGTATTATGCTGGCTGCCACCAGTGACGAGTTCAGTCACAGATTTGAGATGGCTCAGCCAAAGGACATGCTTCAAGTGTTGGAGGATGCCTTTGGCACACCCGATGACGTGGAGAGGCACAAGACTAGTTGTGCCATCTTCAACGTCAAAATGCGGGATGGTGCCTCTGTCACTGATCATGTATTGTACATGATCGAGCTGATGGAACGATTGAGCAAGCTCGGCTTTCCCTTGCATGAGCAGCTTGGGAAAGATGCAATACTGAACTCGCTGCCCAAGTCTTATCTCCCATTCCTCATTCATTAAAGAATGACAAAGCCTGAAGAGAATTACCACGGGTTACTGGGGTTGCTTCAGAACTTTGAGAAGGATCACCAACTTCACAAGGAGTCGGTGAACTTAGTGGGAGGTTCATCTTCTGATTCTCAACCTTATAAGAAAGGGAAGAAGAACAAGAAGAAGAAAGTGAAGAAGGTGCATGTTCAGGCTGGGACATCAGTGCAGAGCCAGACCAGAAAGATCAAGCCTGATAAGAGTCTATTCTACTGGCAAGCACCCTAGATTAGATAGTGTGTCAGATATCTACTTATGGCACTGTAGGCTAGGTCATATAAATAAGAACAAAATAAATAGGTTGACTCAAGAGGGAATCCTCGAAGTCAGTGATTGTGAATCACTTCCAACCTGTGAGTCCTGTCTTCTTGGTAAAATGATCAAGTCACCTTTTATTGGAAAAGGTGAGAGAGCTACTGAGCTCTTGGGCCTAATACATACTGATGTATGCAGGCCCATGAGCGCCAGTGCTAGAGGTGGATATTTCCACTTCATAACTTTCACGGATGACCTATCCCGATATGGATATGTCTATCTGATGAAATATAAGTCGGATTCATTTGAAATGTTCAAACGATTCCAAAATGAAGTAGAAAAATAAACTGGGAAGAGTATTAAAACTCTTCGATCTGATCGAGGAGGAGAATACCTTTCTAGTGAGTTTCTCACATATCTAGGAGAGAATGGGATTCTCTCTCAATGGACTCCTCCAAGAACACCACAGCATAATGGTGTGTCTAAAAGAAGAAATCAGACTCTGTTAGACATGGTCCGATCCATGATGGGTTTTGCTAGCTTGCCGATATCCTTCTGGGGATATGCACTTGAATCGACCTGTTATCTGTTAAATAGGGTTCCATGTAAGTCTGTAATTAAGACTCCATATGAGATATGGATGGGACGTAAGCCAGCACTTTCACACCTTAGGGTCTGGGGGTGCCCGGCCTATGTCAAACGATTAGTCACAGACAAACTTGGATCTAGGTCTGACAAATGCTCATTCATAGGGTACGCCAAAGAGACAAAAGGATATTTTTTTCTACCATGCTGATGAACAAAAGGTGTTCGTCAGCCTTAAGGCAATCTTTTTAGAAAAGAAGTTCCTTGGTGAAGGAACCGTTGCCTCTAAGGTTGAACTTGATGAAGTTCAACAGGTAGAAGGACCGACATCAATAGCTGAACCTGAGTCGGATATGATTAGATCAGATCTGGAGCCCAATGTACTTACACCATTAAGGTGATCCAGTAGAGTACTGTGTCAGCCGGACAGATACTACAGTTTCTTGGTCCAGGACGGTGATCCCATCGAACTTGATGAGAATAATAAGGATCCGATTACCTATATGGATGCAATGCAGAGATCTGATTTTGAGAAATGGCTTGAAGCCATGAAATCCGAAATGGAGTCCATGAAGGTCAACGATGTATGGACATTGGTTGACCCACCTAAAGGGGTTAAACCCATTGGGTGTAAATGGGTCTTCAAAAGGAAGAGGGGCACAGACGGAAAGGTGGAGACCTATAAAACCCGTCTGGTCACCAAGGGGTATCGTCAATATTATGGTATTGACTATGACGAGATATTTTTCCCTGTGGTAATGCTCAAATCCATTCGGATAATGCTTGCAATAGCTACCCATCTGGATTATGAGATCTGACAGATGGATGTAAAGACAGCTTTCCTGAATGGAGAACTGACCGAAGAGGTGTATATGATACAACCTGAGGGGTTTACATCCACAAATGAGTCCAAGGTGTGCAAGCTTCAGAGATCTATTTATGGATTGAAGCAAGCTTCTCGGAGTTGGAACATGCATTTTGATAAGATGATCAAAACGTATGGCTTCATTAAGAATGGAGAAGAGTCCTGCATCTATAAATGGGCAAATGGTTCAGTTGTGGTATTCCTTGTCTTGTACGTGGATGACATTCTCTTAATCGAGAATGACATCCCTGCACTACAGGGAATAAAAGTTTGGTTGTCATCACAGTTCTCCATGAAGGACTTGGGTGAAGCATCCTACATCCTAGGGATGAAGATATATAGGGATAGATCTAAAAGGATGCTTGGGTTATCCCAGTCCATGTACATAGACACTGTGCTGAAGATGTTCAGCATGGAGAATTCCAAGAAGGGCTATCTACCGATAGACCAAGGAATTTATCTCTCTAAGAAGGATTATTCGATAACTCCTGAAGAGAGAGAGCGTATGAGTAGAGTCCCATATGCTTCAGCCGTGGGATCTATCATGTAAGCCATGACATGTACAAGACCAGATGTGGCATACTCACTAGGAGTAGTGGGTAGATACCAATCTGATCTTGGAGAAAATCACTGGAAAGTGGTTAAAGCCATCCTTAAGTATTTGAGAAATACTAAAGATCAATGGTTGGTTTATGGAGAGTCAGATCTAAAACTAGTGGGGTTCATAGACTCTAGCTTCCAATCTGACCATGATGATAGCAGGAGCGTGTCGGGTTATATCTTTACTCTGAATGGTGGAGCCATCTGCTGGAAGAGTTCCAAGCAGCATACTGTGGTAGACTCTGTTTGTGAAGTGGAGTACATCGCAGCATCGGATACCGCGAAAGAAGCTGTGTGGCTGAGGAAATTCATCAATGAGCTCGGAGTAGCACCCTCCCTCGATGGTCCAGTCCTGCTCTACTACGACAGTACTGGTGCCATAGCTCAGACGAAGGAACCCAAAGCACATCAGCGGACGAAGCACATCTTGCGTCGCTTCCACCTGGTCTGGGAGATCATGGATCGAGGTGACGTCGACCTTCAGAAGATTGACGGAAAGGAGAACCTGACCGACCCCTTCACTAAAGCTCTGTCGATAAAGGAGTTCGACAACCACAAGTCGAAGATGGGTATTAGATACTGTGCCGAGTGACTTTAGGACAAGTGGGAGTTGTTGGGAAATGTGTCCCAAAAAACCAATCGTCAAGCTGTTGACAGTTGAGCAACCAAGTATTGTAATTGATTTGTTAATAAATAAAATATATTTGATATTTTTATCATAAGCTTTCATCTTCTAATGAACTCTGTTGTTATGATGAAGTCCTTAGGACTATTTAGATTCGATAAAGAGAGGATTTATCGATTAGTCCTTAACACAGTTCACGACCAAATGATAGGTTGTTAATAAGGATGACAGCTTCTATCGAGCATAGGTCGCTGTTAGTGCAAAAATCCGCTTGCGCCGGAGAAGCTGGAGTCGGGGAAGCCGCGGACACCGCCGGGACCTGCAAGGGAAGTCCAAACTGGAGGTGGGGTTGCTCCGGCAAGACCCTCCGACGCTCAAGTCAGTTCTCTACCTCAACAAGAATGGAGTGCTCGAACGGAGAATTTAGCAGAGTTTTGAGATAAGGAAAATGATCTTAAAGAATAACGTATCTGGGTCTCCCTTTTATAGGCGGAGGAGGCAACGGATTGATGGCGACGTTTGTAACCGCCTGGTAGTGGGCCGCCCATGGTCAGGGGAATTGATTGCGAAAGACGGTGGAGCAGACACGTGGCCATCACCGCGGCCCGCCACGTGGAATCTGTTATGAGGGGTGGAGCAGCGTCCGTTGTCGTGACTTGCCAGCGGATAGGAGAATCGCATGGTATCCGTCGCAGGAGGTGGAACAGGTTCGTGGCCGTTATTATGGCCTGCCAGGGGATAGTGGAGCTGTGCAGAATCCGCCACAGGAAGTGGAGCAGGGTGGCGATGGTTACTGCGGCCTGTCAGGGAATGATGGAACTGTGCGGAGTCCACCACAGGAAGTGGAGCAGGGTCGTGGTCATTTTGGTGGCCTGTCAGGGGGCGTGGATCTGTCGATTGAAGCTCGGCAGCGGTCGGAGCCCAGTTTCTGTTGAGGTCCAGGAGAGGTCCTCCTGGCGGTTGGGGTCGTGGGTGGAGCCCTACTCCCGGGGGAGTCCGGGCGGAACCCTCTCAGAGCCGAAGTTGCGGGCGGAACCCGGCTCTCGTAGGAGTCCGGGCGGAGTCTGCTTGCGGCTGTAGTCGTTGGCGTCGGAGATGAAGCTCGGCTCCCTTAAGAGCACGGGCGAAGTCCTCCTGCAATTTAAAATTAAAGGCGAAGTCCGGCTCTAGTAGGAGTCCGGATGGAGCTTACCAGCAGTTGAAACTGAGGGCGGAGCCCGACTCCCGTAGGAGTCCGGGCGGAGCTGCGCTGCTATCGGCGGTGGAGCCCGGCTCCCGTAGGAGTCGGGGCGGAGCTGCGTCGCTGTCGGCGGTGGAGCCCGGCTCCCGTAGGAGTCTGGGCGGAGCTGCGCTTGCTGTCGACGGTGGAGCCCGGCTCCCGTAGGAGTCCGGGCGGAGCTGTGCTGCAATCAAAGTTAAAGGTGAAGTCCGGCTCCCGTAGGGGTCCGGACGAAGCTTACCAGTAGCTGATATTGAGGTCGGAGTCCGGCTCCCGTAGGAGTCCGGGCGGAGCTGTACTGCTATCGATGGCGGAGCCCGGCTCCCGTAGGAGTCCGGGCGGATCTACGCTGATGTCGGCGGTGGAGCCCGGCTCCCGTAGGAGTCCGGGCGGGGCTGTGCTGTTCGAAGTCGGTGGTGGAGCCCGGCTCCCGTAGGAGCCCGGGCGGAGCTGTGCTGATGTCGGCGGTGGAGCCCGGCTCCCGTAGGAGTCCGGGCGGAGCTGCGCTGCAATCAAAGTTAAAGGTGAAGTCCGGCTCCCGTAGGGGTCCGGACGAAGCTTACCAGCAGCTGATATTGAGCCCGGCTCCCGTAGGAGTCCGGGCGGAGCCGTACTGCTATCGATGGCGGAGCCCGGCTCCCGTAGGAGTCCGGGCGGATCTACGCTGATGTCGGCGGTGGAGCCCGGCTCCCGTAGGAGTCCGAGCGGGGCTGTGCTGCTCGAAGTCGGTGGTGGAGCCCGGCTCCCGTAGGAGTCCGGGCGGGGCTGTGCTGATGTCGGTGGTGGAGCCCGGCTCCCGTAGGAGTTCGGGCGGAGCTATGCCGCTCGAAGTTGATTCCGTCGAGGATTTTGGCTGTGGGTATTTTATACCCAACACCAGTCCCCCCACTTCCGAGTTTGAATTTCAAGCGAAGGAAGTACACAGAGAGAAAGGTGGGTACAGCCGGAACCGTCTCTTCGAATTCTGCGCACTGCCGCCTCCAGATATTTTGGCATTAAATGAGCGCGTGCCGGAGTCTTTTCGAATTGGAGCGGTACGAGGGGACGCTTCGAAAATCCCGTAGGT
This sequence comes from Elaeis guineensis, assembly GCF_000442705.2. NCBI lineage: Eukaryota > Viridiplantae > Streptophyta > Magnoliopsida > Arecales > Arecaceae > Elaeis > Elaeis guineensis. Next base: position 52,441,990 of record NC_026002.2, on the reverse strand, counting down.
ACACTGGCCTAGGTACGGCGCAATTATGGTCCTGCCAACCGTCAGCTGCTTTTAGCTGCCTGCCAGGGGGAGTGGGACACGTGTCGGGTGTGTACTGGCCGGGGGGGATTCGCGATCATTTTGGCACCGGATCCCAGGGTCTATTTAAACCCGTCCTCCCCCCTTCAGGCGTCCTACTCCATTTTTGATTTTTTGTTGGCGTCTGTCTTCTCTTCGAGAGCCTGCTCTAGTGAACGTCTTCTCGAGCCGTAGGCGCCTCCCGCTTCTCGCTCCCCAGGTCCCCAGAGCAATATAGGTTAGTGCCAACCTTCTTCTTACCGCCTAGGGGCTTCTCCTCTTTTCATTACTTTTGTGTCTTCTTCTGAGTTGGCCTTCGGCGTCTCGTTCCCCTTTCGGTCTACCTTTCTAGGATCCTTTAGGTTCTCCCTCCGAAACTGCTCAAAATGTCTTCCGACTCTTCTGCCCCCGTCAGTTCTGAGAGTTCTTCTGCTTCGAATCCCCAGGTCCCTGTCTCTGCGGACGAACCTGCGTCCGGGGCAGGGCCCCGCTCGGTTTTTGCGTCGGGCGCCATTCCACGTTCGTCGACTCCGGATGAACTCCTTCTGATAAGGGCTCGGTATGGGGTTCCTTCAGAGTACGACCTGGAGCTTCCTGGCCCCTCTGACCGGGCCAGCGCTCCCCCTCCTGGTCGCTTTTGTTTGTATCAGGAGGCATTTCGTGCCGGACTCCGGCTTCCACTTCCTGTCTTTGTTGCCGCCTTCTTTCGCTTCTTAGACATTTCTCTCGCCTCTGTGGCCCCGAATTCCTTTAGGTTTTTGATAAGGTTTCTCTCTCTCTGCCACATAGCCGAGGTCCAGCCATCCCTCTCCTTGTTCAGGCATTTTTACACCTTCAAACGCCATCCTTCAGCGAAGGACTGGTGGTACTTCTCCCTCCAGTTTGGTAAGAAGGGGTTGCTGAAGGGCGCCCCTTCTTCGATTCACAACTGGAAGGGGAAATTTCTCTTCGTCTACTGCCCGACCCTGGAACTGGGTCTGCCCCCTTGGGGGTCTCTGAGGGATTCCGTCCGCCGGGCTCCCAGCCTGGGAGAGGACGACCTCCAGGCCGCCCAGAAGCTTCTAAGTTACCCCGCTCCTTCCCTTCCTAACCTTCTGAGGGAGCAGCTTCTTTTCAACATCGGCCTGAGCCCCCAGGATCCAGCAAGTATTTATCTTTCTTTTTCTCGCCTTCTTCTTCTCTTTGTTTATTATTATTATTATTATTATTATTATTATTATTATTATTATTATTTTTCGCTCTTTTCTTCCTCTTTCTTTCTCTCTTCTTTTCTCTTGTCTTTTTTTTTTTTTTTTTTTTTTGACTCTGGACTGATCGGCGCCGCTTCTTCTTTCTTCTTTTCTTTTCCTGTTGTTTTTTTTTTTTTGTTTTTTTAGCAATGGACGCCGAAGCCACGCGGATGCTCGCCAAGGCTATGAGAGCTCAGAAGAGGAAGGGTGCGACGGCCTCCGGATCGGCGAAGAGGGCCAGGGTGGAGGAGACGAGCTTGGCCGCGCCCGTCCAGGCGACCCCGGCCATCGACATTCCTTCGAATGCCGAGCCAGCGGTCCCCCGGGCTTCCTCAAGGAGCCCACCGACTGGGGCCCCCGTTCCGGGGGCTTGCCCCACGGAGGCACCCGCCGCGGGGAGAAGGAGGAAATCGGTGGCTCGCAGGGCGAGCAGCCATCGAGCTGCTGTAGACGAGTCCGTCTGCTCCGAGGGGGGATTGGAGAACCCCTTCAACGACAAAGATCTGATCAGGCGGCTGCTCGATGGCTGCATTCTGTCCGATGTCGTGGAGAGGATCGACCGCGCTGATCCCGAGCAGCGGGCTTGGGACTCTTTGGGGTCCTTCCTTGAGGTAAGCGGATGTTTATTTGCATGGTCACTCGGCCTTTATTGTGATTCTCTATCCGTCCTTGCAGATTGGGCACCAGCTCTTCGCCTATGTCGAGGCATCGAGCCGCATGAGAAGGGACCTCCTTCAGGCGGAGGAGTGCTGCCAGGTCGAGGTTGCCCACCTTCAAGCGAAGACGGCCGAAGTAGCCACCCTCCAGGAGGCCCTGGAGAGAGAGAGGCATGCCCGGGAAGAGGAAAGACAAGCCTGGGAGGAGGAGAGACGAAGCTTGGAGGAGTCGATGAGGAAGGCGGAGGCCGAGGTCGCCCATTTGGCCGAGCAAACTCCGGTTCTGGTCTCGGAGGCCAGGACCCTTGCAGTGGAGGAGTTCAAGGCCTCTGCGGAGATGAGGGAACTGAACGTCCAGTTCGGCCTGGAGGCGTTCACCAAGGGGTTCGAGCTCTGCCGAGAGAGGGTGGCCAGCAGATATCCCGACCTTGATCTCGGCTTTCTGGAGGAGTCTGAAGATGAGGCCGGCCCTTCATCCGTCGCTACCGCAGTCACACCCCCCGCGTCGAGCTCTCCACTCCCTGCCCCCGAGGTCTGAGACCTCCGACCTTGTGTCTTTCTTTTGTCGCCATATTTCCTTTCCGTCTGTCTTCAAAATTAATCAATAAAGTCAGATTTCTTATTGTGGATGCCCTCTCCTTCCCCCTCCTCCTCCTTTCTGCCTTTCTTCTTGTAATGAGCTGGTCCTTGACGTTTGCACCTTCCGATGGCAGTGCCCTGCTGAAGCACTCCCCTTGCCCCTGGGGGTCCCGCTGAAGTCAGCTATCCAGCGGCTGAAAAAGGAGGTCCTCCACCTGACGAAGAAGTTGAAGAAGTCGGAGGACGAGCTCCGCAAGTCGAGAAAATGCTATTCCGAAGCCGCCGCTGAGGCCGCCCACTTCAGGAGTCTCCAAGTGAAGGCAATCATAAATTACAGCCGGAGGAAGGCGAACTTCACAAAGGAGCTCGAGGAATGTAAGAAGAGCGCCAGCGACCGAACTTGGGCTCAAGAAGCCAGGATCAGTGCCCTTAAGGTGGAGCTATCAGCTGCGAAGAGGAAGATCGGCCATCTGGAAGGAAACTCATCCCGGCTCCTGGCACGGGTTGATGATGAACAAAAATGGTCGCAGAAGGTCTCCGACCTCCAGAAGCAACTTCAAGATGCTGAGATGAGCCACGATGTGCAGCGGGCCAGCTGGCGCCGGCAAGTGGAAGAGCACAAAGGGAGATTCCGTCAGGCGACGGACGAGGTTGTTCGTCTCCAGAGGCAGTTGGTTACTAGGGCGCAGCTTACTAACGCCCAAGATACCGAAGAGCTCCTAGCCCTGAGAGGCACTGTCGAAGGAATTTCCGTCTCCCTTGGGGAGAAGACAGCCGAGCTTCAACAAGTGAAAATCCAACTGGCGCTCGAGCGGAAGGCCGTCGCGGATGCAAAGGCAGAGTCCGAAGTTCTGCGGAAGCGGTGTCGAGAAGCGGAGGTAAAGAGCCGACATCTTCGTCTGACACTCCAGGATACGCTGCGGAAGAAGGAAGAACTAGAAGAAGCAGTGGAGAACCTGAGGCAGTCCTGGTTGAGGGATGGAGGTGATAACCCTAGGTCGGAGGGGGCAGGACCTCCTTAGAGTTCTTTTGTAGTCACCCCCTTTTTGTAGCTGCTTTCTTCTTGTCATTTTGTTCCTCTTTCCCTGGCCGTCCTGGCCCTGTAGTACGTATATCGGAAATGAAGAAAAAGCGCTTTGTGTTACCTTGTCCACGCGTAGCACCGATATTATCGTCCGTTGACCCTTTCTCATCGTTTGGCTTGTTTGGCTTAGATGTCGTCGTGGGAAGGGGCTCTTCCCTTCCCTCCGATCTTGTCATGTGGCCAAGTCTCGCCACCATTTTTAACCCTTGCTGGCGAAGTAGCGGATGGAGCCCGGCTTCCTTAGGAGTCCGGGCGAAGCTTTCCTTGGCGGCGGAACCCGGCTCCCGTAGGAGTCCGGGTGAAGTCTTCCTTGGCGGCGGAACCCGGCTCCCGTAGGAGTCCGGGTGAAGTCTTCCTTGGCGGCGGAACCCGACTCCCGTAAGAGTCTGGGTAAGCTTTCCTTGGCGACGGAACCCGGCTCCCGTAGGAGTCCGGGTGAAGCTTTTCTTGGCGGCAGAATCCGGCTCCCGTAGGAGTCCGGGTGAAGCTTTCCTAGGCGGCGGAACCTGACTCCTGTAGGAGTCCGGGTGAAGCTTCCTTGGCAGCGGAACTCGGCTCCCGTAGGAGTCCGGGTGAAGCTTCCTTGGCGGTGAAACCCGGCTCCCGTAGGAGTCCGGGTGAAGCTTCCTTGGCGGTGGAACCCGGCTCCCGTAGGAGTCCGGGTGAAGCTTTCCTTGGCGGCGGAACCCGGATCCCGTAGGAGTCCGGGTGAAGCTTTTCTTGGCGGCGGAACCCGGCTCCCGTAGGAGTCCGGGTGAAGCTTTCCTGGGTGGCGGAACCCGACTCCCGTAGGAGTCCGGGTGAAGCTTCCTTGGTGGCGGAACCCGGCTCCCGTAGGAGTCCGGGTGAAGTCTTCCTTGGCGGCGGAACCCGGCTCCCGTAGGAGTCCGGGCGAAGCTTTCCTTGGCGGCGGAACCCGGCTCCCGTAGGAGTCCGGGTGAAGCTTTTCTTGGCGACAGAACCCGGCTCCCGTAGGAGTCCGGGTGAAGCTTTCCTGGGTGGCAGAACCCGACTCCCGTAGGAGTCCGGGTGAAGCTTCCTTGGCGGCGGAACCCGGCTCCCGTAGGAGTCCGGGTGAAGCTTCCTTGGCGGCGGAACCCGACTCCCGTAGGAGTCCGGGTGAAGCTTTCCTGGGCGACGGAACCCGGCTCCCGTAGGAGTTCGGGTGAAGCTTTCCTTGGCGGCGGAACCCGACTTCCGTAGGAGTCCGGACCTTCCATTTTGCTTGAGCCGGCGCGAGGTTCTCGTTATCAGCCTGGCTTGTGGGGGCGCGTTAGGGCGCTGTAAGGCCTCTCCCCCTCCGGTCTAAAAGAACCGGGCCTTCAACTTTGCTCATGTCAGGACGAGGTTCTCCTCCTATTCCTGACATGGCTGTGGGGGCACATTAGGGCGTTGCAAGGCCTCTCCCCCCATCCGGTCTAAAAGAATCGGGCCTTTGACTTTGCTCAAGTTAGGGCGAGGTTTTCCTCCTGTCCCTAACAGGGCTGTGGGGGCACATTAGGGCGTTGTAAGGCCTCTCCCCCCATCCGGTCTAAAAGAACCGGGCCTTTGACTTTGCTCATGTAAGGGCGAGATTTTCCTCCTGTCCCTAACAAGGCTGTGGGGGCACATTAGGGCGTTGTGAGGCCTCTCCCCCCATTCGGTCTAAAAGAACCGGGCCTTTGACCTTGCTCACGTCAGGATGAGGTTCTCCTCCTGTTCCTGACGTGGCCGTGTTCTTGGAGGGATCATATCCAGTCATAATACATCCACGCTAGGTGGGAGGAGCATGTTAGCTAAAAAGAAAAGTAGATTCAAAGCGAAATAGTAAGCGATACATTTACAGTATTTCCGCTCCTCCTTGAGGCCCTCCGGTGATGGAGTCGATGGTCCCGATGGGCGGCCGGTCCCCGGGCTGCTCCTCCCTTTTCTGCGGTTCAGGCGGTGGGAGGGCTCTTGGCCGGTCTCTTCTATCCTCAGGCCTGCGACGGATGAATCTGTCGAGTCGACCTCGCCGAATGAGCTCCTCGATCTCGTCCTGGAGCTGGATGCATTCCTCCGTGTCGTGGCCGTGGTCGCGGTGGTAGAGGCAGAACTTGTTGGGGTTGCACTTCCCGGGGTGCATGCGCATCCTCTCCGGCCTAGGGAGCTGCTCCCTGACCTCCATCAGCACCTGGGCCTTCGAGGCGTTGAGGGGGGCGTAGCTGCGGAATTTCCCTGGCGGGGAACCCTACCGAAACCTGTTGTCCGGGCTTCTCTGCCTGCGTGCCCGGGGGGGAGTATGGGCGCGCTTATGTCCAGGAGGGGATCGGGAGTGAGGTTGGGCTTCCTTTGGCCTCTTCTCAACTGCGGGCTTACCAGAATCTCCCGCCTGACGCTCCCTCGCAGTCTCTTCATCCTTCATTTTGAAGGCCTCTTTCGCTCGGGCGTATCCTTCAGCCCGAGCCAGCAGATCAGCAAAATCCCTGGGGTACTTCTTCTCCAGGGAGTACAAGAGATCATTCTTCTGAAGGCCACCTTTCAGGGTGGCCATGGCAACTGACTGGTCCAAGTTCCGGACCTCCAACGCCGCGATGTTGAAGCGGTTGACGTAGGCCCGTATGGACTCCCCTTCCCTCTGCTTGATGTTGATGAGGGACTCCGAACCTTTCCGGGGACATCGGCTGCTGACAAAATGGGCCACGAATTGGTGGCTCATTTGATCGAAGGAGAATATGGTACCCGGCTTCAGAGTCGAGTACCAGTTTCTTGCTGCTCCCTTTAAAGTAGACAGGAAAGTCCGGCACAAGATGGCGTCAGGAGCACCGTGAAGCAGCATCATCGTTCGAAAGGCCTCCAGATGATCAACCGGGTCCGACATCCCGTCGTAGCTTTCGAACTGGGGAAGCTTGAAATTCGACGGGATCGATTCCTGCATAATCATTTGGGAGAAGGGAGGGTCAGTGCAAATATCCTCACCATAAGCGGGAGGCGCGTGGTGGAGTTCTTCGATCCGACGGTTCATCTCCTGGAGCCTCCAGTCCAGGAAGTCCTCTCGACTTCGAGTCTCGAGGGTCCTTTGGTAGAATGGGGGTAGGGATCTTCCAGGGGTGGAGTCGTGGTCCGATTGAGGGCTCTCTACCCTCGGATTCGCCTTCCCGGGAAGGACGGGGCGGCTGGCCCAGGTGGCCCGCCCCACCGCCGGGTTCTGGCATTCCGGAGATGCCCCCTCCGGATGCGCCGACACCTGCGGTGGCTGCTGCTGCATTGCTTGTACGGCTTCGACGAGGCCTTTGACCTGCTGCTCCAGCAAGTCAAACTGCTCCGCATCGACCGCCGTCGTCGGAGGGGGAGGAGGAGGCTGAGAAACGGGAGGGGAGGCCGGAGCCTGAGATCTGGCCGCGGAGGCCGTGGACCGCCGGGTGGACGCCCTGCGCGGAGGCATCGGGTGTTGATCTTGTGGGGGGGGGATTAGGAGTGGATGACGAAGAAACGGTCGGAGGCAGCTCCGTTGAACACTCCTTTAAGAACAAGGGTGCTGCGAAGACACAGCCCCTTCCTCTAGCGCCAATCCTGTTAGTGCAAAAATCCGCTTGCGCCAGAGAAGCTGGAGTCGGGGAAGCCGCGGACGCCGCCGGGACCTGCAAGGGAAGTCTAAACCAGAGGTGGGGTTGCTCCGGCAAGACCCTCCGACGCTCAAGTCAGTTCTCTGCCTCAACAAGAATGGAGTGCTCGAACGGAGAATTTAGCAGAGTTTTGAGATAAGGAAAATGAGCTTAAAGAATAACGTATCTGGGTCTCCCTTTTATAGGTGGAGGAGGCAACGGATTGATGGCGACGTTTGTAACCGCCTGGTAGTGGGCCACCCATGGTCAGAGAAATTGATTGCGAAAGACGGTGGAGCAGACACGTGGCCATCACCGCGGCCCACCACGTGGAATCTGTTATGAGGGGTGGAGCAGCGTCCGTTGTTGTGACTTGCCAGCGGATAGGAGAATCGCATGGTATCCATCGCAGGAGGTGGAGCAGGTTCGTGGCCGTTATTGTGGCCTGCCAGGGGATAGTGGAGCTGTGCGGAATCCGCCACAGGAAGTGGAGCAGGGTGGCGATGGTTACTGCGGCCTGTCAGAGAATGATGGAACTGCGCGGAGTCCGCCACAGGAAGTGGAGCAGGGTCGTGGTCATTTTGGTGGCTGTCAGGGGGCGTGGATCTGTCGATTGAAGCTCGACAGCGGTCGGAGCCCGGTTTCTGTTGAGGTCCAGGAGAGGTCCTCTTGGCGGTTGGGGTCGTGGGTGGAGCCCTACTCCCGGGGGAGTCCGGACGGAACCCTCTCGGAGCCGAAGTTGCAGGCGGAACCCGGCTCTCGTAGGAGTCCGGGCAGAGTCTGCTTGCGGCTGTAGTCGTTGGCGTCGGAGATGAAGCTCGGCTCCCTTAAGAGCACGGGCAAAGTCCTCCTGTAATTTAAAATTAAAGGCGAAGTCCGGCTCTAGTAGGAGTCTGGATGGAGCTTACCAGCAATTGAAACTGAGGGCGGAGCCCGGCTCCCGTAGGAGTCCGGGCGGAGCTGCGCTGCTGTCGGTGGTGGAGCCCGGCTCCCGTAGGAGTCGGGGCGGAGCTGCGTCGCTGTCGACGGTGGAGCCCGGCTCCCGTAGGAGTCTGGGCGGAGCTGCGCTTGCTGTCGGCGGTGGAGCCCGGCTCCCGTAGGAGTCCGGGCGGAGCTGTGCTGCAATCAAAGTTAAAGGTGAAGTCCGGCTCCCGTAGGGGTCCGGACGAAGCTTACCAGCAGCTGATATTGAGGTCGGAGCTCGGCTCCCATAGGAGTTCGGGCGGAGCTGTACTGCTATCGATGGCGGAGCCCGGCTCCCGTAGGAGTCCGGGCGGATCTACACTGATGTCGGCGGTGGAGCCCGGCTCTCGTAGGAGTCCGGGCGGGGCTGTGCTGTTCGAAGTCGGTGGTGGAGCCCGGCTCCCGTAGGAGCCCGGGCGGAGCTGTGCTGATGTCGGCGGTGGAGCCCGGCTCCCGTAGGAGCCCGGGCGGAGCTGTGCTGATATCGGCGGTGGAGCCCGGCTCCCATAGGAGTCCGAGCGGAGCTGCGCTGCAATCAAAGTTAAAGGTGAAGTCCGGCTCCCGTAGGGGTCCGGACGAAGCTTACCAGCAGCTGATATTGAGGTCGGAGCCCGGCTCCCGTAGAAGTCCGGGCGGAGCCGTACTGCTATCGATGGCGGAGCCCGGCTCCCGTAGGAGTCCGGGCGGATCTACGCTGATGTCGGCGGTGGAGCCCGGCTCCCGTAGGAGTCCGGGCGGGGCTGTGCTGCTCGAAGTCGGTGGTGGAGCCCGGCTCCCGTAGGAGTCCGGGCGGGGCTGTGCTGATGTCGGTGGTGGAGCCCGGCTCCCGTAGGAGTCCGGGCGGAGCTGTGCCGCTCGAAGTTGATTCCGTCGAGGATTTCGGCTGTGGGTATTTTATACCCAACAGTCGCTATAGGCCATATGGGTTGGTTGTCCTATTAACCAAAGAGTGTGGAGACACTGGTATGGCATACAGGTGAGATGTACTAGTACATCATCATTGAACGTGACCAACTCCAGAGTATTCTGCTATCGAGAATGTCTCTAATGGGATATAGGTATAAGTGTCCCTTAGACTTGAGATCGCCTCAGTGACTTGCAAGCAACTCACTGTGCTTTGGTACTGGACTAACTAAATTTCTAATTCAGGGATGAAAGTCTTCTGGGCACAGTCAAGTACTTGCGAAGTCAGAGTGTGATCGAGATGGGATTGACCACTCCAAGAGTTGGAGAAGAATGAGTCACTGTATTTCAATTTAGCAAAACTTTGGCCAGGGTAATCCATCAGATGGATTTGATATTTTAAAATATAATGTGGACAACCTGATCAGAGTTGACAGTTGAACTCAGGGGTATCCTATGATCATTTTGGTCAAGGGGATGAATTATATGAAAACTATATCCGCATGGGTTCTAAGGATGTTGTTCTACCCATTCGACCTATCTGGTCATCGGGTACCATTGCTAGATGGTCACTTCGATTGGTATAAAAATTTATTCTTGCACTACCAGCTTAGGTTTGGACCTATGAGGTCACATACATTAGAGTACATGATCCAATCGGGTGGTTGATCAATGATTAAGAATCGTTCTAGGGTTAAATGATCAATACGATTGACATTTAACCCAGTGCAAGTGTTGCAGGAGGATCGATTAGCAATTCGATTGCTAATTGGCTTAATTTGATTAAGCCAATGGGCTGAGATTAAATTTAATTAAATATGATTTAATTAGATTTAGTTTGGGCTTGATTGGATCAAGTCCAATTGATTTATTGGATAAGCCAAGTGCAAGGAAAAACTAGTCCTACTTCAACTAGGACTTGGGTCAATCTAATTTCTAATTTGATTAAAAAATTAAATTAGATTTAAATCTAATTTAATCTGATTAAATTAGGTTCTTAATTGGGTTAATACCTATTTTAATTGAGTTGATTTAATTTTGGTTTGATTTGGTTTGAGAAACCAAATTAAAACAAGTCATAAGATAGAATCCTAGTAAGACTAGGATTCCACCTTGCACCACATAAGCCTTCCCCATGCCCTCTCTCTCATTCAATGCCAATCTCCTCTTATTTTGTGCAACAAAAATCCTCTCCCAGGTCTCTCCCATGTTCACAAAAGGTCTCCTCTCTTCTTTCTTACATGGAAGGTGGTTTGGATCAAATAAAAAAGGAATAAGTTTGGATTTCGAATTCTATGAGATAGAGTTTTAGAAATCCAAAACTCTTTCAATTTTGCACCGAATCTATCCAAATTTTTTTTGAAATTTTCATATATTTTAGGGTACACATTATGTACCTTTTGCTAGTGATCCATAAACAAAAATAAGGAGGAGGTGCTCAAGAGTTGGGCGCCCCTTAACTTGCTATGTTTGGATAAGCCTTGATTAGGTATTTGACCTAGACAAGGACTCTATCATATCTCTCTATATAAAATGAGTTTCTTCATGAAATTTTTGAAAAAGATATAGATTTGAGAGACCTTTGGGCCATCCAAAAATCAGATAAAAAAATCTTTGGGTCGTGGAGATATAAAAGATACAAGTTAGGGTGTCTAGAGAAAGAAACGAGAAGAAGAAGAGGGTCTTCTTCTAGGATTGTTTGTTTTTATATCTTTCCTCCCTCCATCATGAGTTTCCTGAGAGTGTCTCAGATCTGAAACTTCTTCTTCTACTTTTCATCTTTGGAAGAGTCCAAATCAAGAAGAAGGAGGTGCCTGATCAACCATCAAAGAAGGATCAGCGCAGTACTATCATACTGTGCTGATTTCCTGAAGCAGGACTTCCGATCGAGATTCGTGGGCTCGTGTGGATGACTCCTAGAGGTCGGATGTGTGTGCGGCTTACAACATCATCCTCAAGCCTGGATCAGTGAGGTTAGAACGTCTAACTTGCAAGGTAATAGATCTGATCTATTGTTTAATACATACATTGATGTAGTATAGAAACATGTTGATATGATCAACATGTAGTTCATGCTATATTTATATATTTTAATTTTTAATTTAATGCTATGTAATAATCATGTAATAGGATCTTAGATCTAGGGATTCTCTGATTTTAGAAAATAATTTTGATTTATTTTAGTCTTCCGCTGTATGATCTTGAAAAAGTTTCAAGATCTAACCCTGAAACCCTAGATCTGATTCCTACAATTGATTATATGAAAGTACTTACTCCATGAAATGATAGATTTCTTCATAATTATTTAGTACGTTGAAATGCGCCTAGTCACGCTCTTCTATGTCCATATGTTTACAATTTTCTCCACTAATGGGATAAGTATTAGCCTTGAAAATAAAAAATATAGATCTAATTTCGACCCACTCCCTATCTATATTGTACTCTTCATGATTGAATCATGTTTCTATATCATTGAGGTACATCAAACAGAATATAAGTCACTCTATGAAAATATATTCTTTCATAATTGATCCTTTTGGACGTGCCTTATTTTGCATATATTGTTGTTAAAAAATATATCCCAAAGCTAATCGTCAGTCTGTTGATGATTATGCTCACAATTATAAAATGTATATGAATTTTTATTAATAAAAGTTATTTAGTTTTTCATCATATTTTTTCATCTTATTTGAACTCCTGTGTTGTGATGAAGTCCTTACGACTATATTTAATCGACAAAGGAGGATTTGTCGCTTAGTCCTTAAAAGTATTTGCAACCAAATAATATGCTGTTAATAGGATGATAGCAATATCGAGTACAGATCGTTGTGTGCCATATTGATTGGTTATTCTCTTAATCAAGGAGTGTGAAGATACTGATATGGCATGTAGATAGAATATAGTAGTACATTCTCACTGAACGTGATCATTTATTGAACACTCTACTGTTAAGAGTAGCTCATGAAAGGTATGGATATAAGTATCCCTCAGACTTGAGATCATCACGATGACTTGTAAGCTATTCACTGTACTTTAGTATCGGACCATCTAAATTTTTAATTTAGTGAAGGAAGATTACTGGGTGCAGTCAAATACTTATCAAGTCAGTGCATGAGTCAAGATGAAATTGATCCCTCTGAATTAGTAGGAGATATGCATCAGTGTATTTTAATTTAGTAAAATCTTGACTAGGATAATCCATGTGATGGATTTGAAAAGTTGACATACAATATAGTTGACTATATTAGGATTGACAGTCAAATTCTAGGTCACCTTGAGCATTAGGGTCAAAGGGATGAATTATACAGTAATCATATGCTAGTAGGTTCTGAATGTTGCTTTACAATCTTTCGACCTATCCAGACGTCAGGTCCTATTGCTAGATAGTTACATCGATTAGCATAAAAAATTATTTCTATACTATCGAATTAGATTCAAATCTATGGGGCCACACACATTTGAAGATACGGTCTAATCTGATGGCTGAAGAGTCTAATTGGATTACAACTCTAGTGAAGAGTCCCACTGGACTGAGACTCTGGAGGAGAGTTCCACTGGACTGAGACTCTATTATTAATAGAAAATTAATTAATAATTAGATTTTTAATTAACTCAATTTGATTGAGCAAAGAGCTTTAGATCAAGTCTAATTAAATTAGATTCAGTTTGACTTAGTTTAGATTTGATTTGATCAAGCCTAATTACAAAAAAAATTTAATTCTGATTTGATCATTGGGTTAGAAATTTATTGAGATGATTGGGCTCCTAATTAGATTGGATTTATTTCTATCATTGGGTTCAAATCAAATTTGATTTGGCCTAGAATCGAATTAGAAATGAAGAGTCTCAATCGGCAAGGACTCTATCTCTTTATCCTTGCACCACCCTGGACCCATGCCCTATTCTCAATGCCAAAATAGTTTTGGCATGAGATTTTTGGTGTGAAGAAAGTGGGCCCAACAAGGGTGGGTGGAAAAGCATGATGAGTCATGATCCTATCTTTTGCCTAGTTTGAATGCGATCCAAATTAGAGATAAGGGGAAGGAAAGAGATTTTTCAAGTTTGGAAAGAAGGGTGGCACATATTATTTTTTTCCTAAATATTTTTGAAAAGTTTTTGAGCATGTGAGACACATGATCTCCTTCATCACACCATCAGCCATTCTTAAAAATTTTGGGACGTCAAATTGGTGGTTGGCGTGGTGGATATTGGCACCCTCCCTTAGACCCAAAACCCTAAGTCTCTGTTATAAAAGGGGGGCTCCAATAGTGGATGCCCCATATGAGTTTCTTTCTTGGTTTTATTTTTTCTCCAAAGTTTTCTCTCTTCTCCTCTTCCTCCTCTAGATCTTTTCTTCATTTGGAGTGTCTAAGAGATCAAAAGAAGAAGAAGAGTTTAGCCCTTGAAGATCCTTGCAAGCTAGCACTTCCAAGGAGCCTGATCTATGCTGGTCTTCATGTGGACGTTCTATAGAGGCCGAACATCTTCATGTGGCTATGAGCAACCTAAAGGAGCATCTATCTAAGTGTTGGATCAGTAAAGATCAGTAACTTTCAGTTCGGTAATGGTTCCTAAACTTGCTTGATTGTTTGTGATAGATCTAAGGGTTAGATCTAGTTTGCAGTATCGATTAGATCGATGTAATTTTTTTTTTTTAGATCTTAAATACATGTTAAATGATATTAAAGATCTTGATATGATAGTCTAGATTAGATCTTATACATGTAAAATAGATAAAATCATTTAATCTTATACATCCACTGCGTGAAATTTTGAATTTGCATGCATAGCACTGCGATACTTTTCCTTTCAATTGGTATTAGAGTCAGGTTCCTTATGATATAATTTAATATACTTTTAGATTTAATTATATGATATTAGATCTGATTATTTATTATTCAGATTAGATCTAAATATATTTTATTTTTAAAACTGATATTTGATTATGTTAGATTAGATGATCTAAGTAGTAAAATACTTGAATTGGGTAATTACCAGGCCATCCGATCATAGGAGCAAGTAAGGTTGCATGACCCTCTCCATCCATTAGATGGGGTGCTCTTCATGGCTTGTAGGGGTGCCACTATGAGGTCCCATAAAGAAAAAAGAGAAAAGAAAAACTTATTTTCTTGCAAAATCCTAGATCTTGAAATCTTAGGATTTGTTGTATATGATGCAAGTTGCAAAAAAAAATTATTACATCTAAACTTAATAATCAAAATTATTTTGATTTAAAATCATAAAAATTTAGATATGATCTAAAAAAATTTTATGATTTTATGTAAAAAGTTGACATGAGAAATTATTTCAAAACCTAAACTATGTTGATGCTAAACTTAATTAAGAATTAAGTGTTGAATCAATTAAATCTAGATTATGATTTGAGATTTAATGACATTGCATAAAATATGGGGCATGGGTTAGCTCAAATTAGGTCCTCTTAATTAGGTTAGACCTTAGATTAGAACCAAAGAGTTAATAGATCTTATAGAGAAATTGATTAAATCTAATCAAATATTGAATTAAATTAAATCAGAATTTCTCTAATACAATAGTTGTAGATGGTCAAGTCCATGTCTTTGATTAGACCAAATAGACCTTGATTATGGCTCAGTGGTTGAATCCGAATCATTATATTAGTCAAATTAAAACTAATTAACCAATTGATGTCTAAGATATGTTTGGCATTTCGATCGATGGTTTTTAATTACGAGCAGCTTAGGTGACCATTTCGATGGTGTCTAAGGCAAACTAGCATACCCTTCCACCGATCTCACTTACCTAACCAGTTTGGTAGATTATATCTTAATTGGATCACTAAATGATTCAAGTTGACCCATGCTATTAAGATTAATCAGTGTGACTGATTTAGATGCTATTTCAACCAGTATGACCCTAATCCAATTCAATGACTTGGTGAGGTCTGTGGGAGGATTGTGGTTTACTGTTTGATCTCTTCTTTTTTCTTCTCTTAATTCATAAATTTTCTCAATTATTAGATCCATAAAATGAGCTAGTTATGGTGATAACTGGATCATAGCTTCCCATTAAGGTGAATGGTAATGGATCTATTATTTCTAGTTAACATTACAGGCACCATCCGTCTGATATTTCTCTAAATGATGGAATTATCATTCATCATATGATGACTCTGATGTACTATCTGATAAATGATTGAGTTGGCCGAGCCATACTCGAGCCTGAACATTCATTAGCTAGAATCATTGAGTAGGTTCATGTTAACGGTTTAACCTAACCGAAACTTTCAGTGGAGACCCATCGCCTACTGAAATAAAATTTGGAGTGAAATTAATTACTAAAAATTATTTAAAGAAATAATTGATTGAGAATCTATCCATAGATGCATATGGGTTGGCTGAGCCATACTCAGATCTATATGCAGTCTGTGTGGATTTTAGTACCCACTAAAAAATTAAGGTAATTTGTTGAATTGGAGGTAGAGACTATCAATTCATATAAAATAATGAAAGAACCTTTTGACTAAAGTCGATATCTTTAGGGTTGATTAATTCATATACTAATTAGGTCTGTATTTTTTTTTTCAAAAATGGCTAGTAATTTATCGCTCCACTCACTGTTTGACAGTGATAAGCTTATTGGATCCAACTTCGATAGCCAGTATCAGAAGTTGAACATTGATCTTGAACCCAATCTAGCTAAAAAATTTAGGATTGAACTGAGTCAAGCAGACTATGATCCAAATAGGCTAAAGAGAAATGAGCAATTAGTTGCTGGTCAAGATGCTTATATGATAACACCTTATAATTTCTCTATATGTGACTCTACTATCTGGGTATTAGATACTGAAAGTCCAGTTTACATATGCAATTTATTGCAAGGACTTCAAGTTAGTAAAAAATTTGAGAACGATGAGAGATTCCTAAATATGAGAGATGGAAACCAAGTTCTAATCCTAGCTTTGAAGCGAAAATTTAGTGCAGGGGCAAAATGGTAATTTTAAAACTTTTTCAAAATTACTATTTTACAGCGGAATTATTAATTAATCTCATTAATTAATACTAATTAACCCTACACAAGGATCTAAATATGATACAACAGCATGCATTTAAATTTGAAATTCAAATTTGAATCAGTAAACGTTTTACAGTACTGTGTTCAGAACACATCATCTTTTGCGGGTAGTCGATCACCGCAATCTGATCACCGTCGGAGGGATCTGATCGTCACATCGCAGCCACCCAACTGTCTGGCCTCTGCGGATCGTCCACATGAAGCTCCCGTCTGATCAGCTCCTCACGAATGCTAGTTCGTGATTTCACCCTTTTGATGGCAGATGTTGATCGAACTCCTTCGATCGATGTGTGCTGACTTCTCGGATGCTCTGGATCATCTGCACAGTTACTTGAGAGGCTGATGGATCTCTCTCTAAAATTTGGTGGACTCACGACACTCGTGGCACACCAATCTCACTTCCCGAACCCTAGGTAGAAACCCTAGGGTACACACCAAAAACCCTGCGCCCAATTTTCTCTCTTTTCTTTCTTTTTCTCTTGGAAGGTTTTGGACCTTCACCTTGCGCAGAATCCTTCCTCACGCCCCAAAGTTTCTCTCCTAATTTTTCTACGCACGTCCCACCTTTCTTCTCTTTTTAAAACAACGTCGAACGTGTCTTATCCGCATGAGAGGATAAAGACAAGAGGTTACACATTTGAATTCAAATCAAATTTGAATTCAAACGAAAACCAACTTATCCCTATCCTTTTGGGCATGAGAAGAGAAGGGGTGTGGCTATTTGTGTGTGGAAAAAGTTTCACAAGAAACCTTTTCTCGTGTAAGTAATGTGGTGCACAAAATGGATAAGGATGAAAGGGCAAGTGATAAGTTATCCATTCAAATTCAAACATGCTTTGAATTTGAATGGCTAACTAATTATTTTATCCATCCATATGGTGCACAAATGAGGACGTGGGGAAGGGCTTTGCGTGAGAAAAATTTCACGAGAAGTTTCTTCTCGTGAATTCAAATGGGTGCAAGGAAGTTGGGTGACGCAGGAAATTTAAAACAAGGTGGTTTGATTCAAATTGAGCCAACCTAGTTTAAAATAGGTTGAGCACAATTAGACCAAATTAAACCCAACATAATTAGGCTTAATTAGGCTTAATAAAATTCTAATCAAATCAAGAATTAACTAAACCTAACCCCTGATCAAATCAGGGACTAAACCACCTTAGCGATTAGGTCAACATTTAACCTAATCGGGTCAATCCAAACTGAATCCAATTCAATTGAACTTGATCCAAAAATAATTACTCAATCAAATTGAGTTAATTAGTGATTAAATCACTAATTAAACCTCTCATAAATGTTGAGTCCAAATTCGATGGGCAATCAGGCATCAGAGACCATCGATATGAAACCCTGATCAAAGAGTTCAAATTTCAAATTCAAAATTTGAAATTCAAAATTTTGACCCCGGTACCCAAAATGTGTGGAACTCATGATTAGAGAATCCTAATTCTCAATCATAGAGTTCCAGATAGATAAGACTCATAATCAGCCATCAGATCAGAAAGGAACCTCTAATGTGTGTGACCCCGCAGGTTCGAACCTAAGCCGGTAGCACAGGAACCAATTTCTGTACTAATCGAAGTGACCATCTAGCAATGGTACCCGACGATCGGATAGGTCGAATAATCACAATCGCAACATTCAGAACCTACGTGAATATGGTTACCGTATAATTCATCCCTTTTGACCCCTGTGTTTAGGATGACTCAGGGTTAAACTGTCAACCCTGATGACATCATCCGAATCATGCTCAACTCAATTAGTCCTGTGACTCCTCACTAGGACTACCCTGGCCAAGGTTTTGCTAAATTGAAACACGACTGTACACAGCTCCTAAACTGGAGTGGTCAATCCCATCTTGACACACGCACCGACAAGTCAAGTACTTGACTACACCCAGCAACCTTCCGTCACTGAATTAAAAATTCAGGTAGTCCAGTGCCTAAGTGTAGTGAGTTGCTTGCAAGTCACCGTGGCGGTCTCAGGTCGGAGGGACATTTATACCCATATCCCATCGGAGCAAAACTTGACAGCAGAAATAGCTCCGGAGTTGGTCACGTTCAGTGCAGATGTACCATTACATCTCACCTGTATGCCATACCAGTGTCTCCACACTCTTTGGTTATGAGGACAACCAACCCATATGGCACACAACGACCTATGCTCGATAAATGTTGTCGTCCTTGGTAACAACGTATCATTTGACCGCGAACATGTTTAAGGACTAAACGACAAATCCTCCTTTGTCGAGTCTAAATAGTCCTAAGGACTTCACCACAACACAGGAGTTCATTAGAAGATGAAATATTTGTGATGAAAAAATACCAAAATAACTTTTATTTATTTATAATTCATGTACTAATACAAAAGGAGCACAACCGTCAACAGGCTGACGATTGGCTTTGGGACACTATTCCCAACAATCTCCCACTTGGCCTAAAGCCTATCGGTGCAGTATCTAATACCCATCTTCAACTTGTAGTCGTTGAACTCCTTCACCGCAATGGCTTTAGTGAATGGGTCGGCCAGGTTCTCCTTCCCGTCGATCTTCTGAAGGTCGACGTCACCTCGATCCACGATCTCCCGGATGAGATGGTAGCGGCGCAGAATATGCTTCGTCCGCTGGTGTGCCTTTGGTTCCTTCGCCTGAGCAATGGCTCCAGAGCTGTCGCAGTAGAGCAGAACTGGACCAACAAGGGAGGGTGCTACTCCGAGCTCGGTGATGAATTTCCTCAGCCACACCGCTTCTTTGGCAGCATCTGATGCAGCAATATACTCCGCCTCGCATACTGAATCAGCCACAGTGTGCTGCTTGGAACTCTTCCAGCAGACAGCCCCACCATTAAGGGTAAAAATAAATCCTGACACACTCTTGCTATTATCTCGATCAGACTGGAAACTAGAGTCTGTAAACCCTATAAGTCTCAAGTCCGATTCACCATATATAAGCCACTGGTCCTTAGTATTTCTCAAATACTTCAGGATGGTTTTAACAACCTTCCAGTGATTCTCTCCTAGATCAGATTGGTATCTACTCACTACCCCTAGTGAGTATGCCACATCTGGTCGTGTACATGTCATGGCGTACATGATAGATCCCACTGTCGAAGCATATGGAATCCTACCCATACGCTCTCTCTCTTGAGGTGTTGTCGGACAATCCCTCTTCGAGAGAGAAATTCCATGGCCTATCGGTAGATAGCCTTTCTTGGAATTTTCCATGCTGAACCTTTTCAGCATAGTATCAATGTACGTAGACTGGGATAAGCCAAGCAACTTTTTGGATCTATCCCTATAGATCCTCATCCCTAGGATGTAGGAAGCTTCTCCCAGATCCTTCATGGAGAACTGTGACGATAGCCAAATCTTTATTCCCTATAATGCAGGGACATCATTCCCGATTAAGAGAATGTCATCCACATACAATACAAGAAATACTACTGCTGGACCATTAGCCCACTTATAAATGCAGGGTTCTTCTCCGTTCTTAACGAAGCCATACGTTTTGATCGTCCTATCAAAATGTATGTTCCAACTCCGAGATGCCTGCTTAAGTCCATAAATGGACCTCTGTAGCTTGCACACCTTAGACTTATCTGTGGATGTGAACCCTTCAGGTTGTATCATATACACCTCTTCATCCAGCTCTCCGTTTAGGAAAGCTGTCTTCACATCCATCTGCCAGATTTCATAGTCCAGATGGGCAGCTATCGCAAGCATAATCCGAATGGATTTGAGCATTGCCACAGGAGAAAACATCTCGTCATAGTCTATACCATAACGTTGACGATATCCCTTGGCAACCAGATGGGCTTTATAGGTCTCCACCTTTCCGTCTGCGCCCCTCTTCCTTTTGAAGACCCACTTACACCCTATGGGTTTTACTCCTTCGGGTGGGTCAACCAATGTCCACACATCGTTGACCTTCATGGACTCCATTTCGGATTTCATGGCCTCTAGCCATTTCTCAGAGTCAGGTCTCTACATTGCATCCATGTAGGTGATCGGATCCTCATCATTTTCATCAAGTTCGATAGGATCACCATCCCGGACCAAGAAACCATAATATCTGTCTGGTTGATGTGGTACTCTACCAGACCGCCTTAAGGGTGCATAATCAATGGGCTCCGGATCTGATCTAATCAAATCCGGTTCAGGTTCAGTAACATGTGTCGGTTTTTCCACCTCTCGAACTTCGTCAAGTTCGACTTTAGAGGCAACAGTTCCTTCACTAAGGAACTCCTTTTCTAAAAAGATTGCCTTAAGGCTGACAAACACCTTTTGCTCATCAGCAAGGTAGAAATAATACCCTTTGGTCTCTTTTGGGTACCCTATAAAATTGCACTTGTCAGACCTAGGTCCAAGCTTGTCTGTAATTAAACGTTTAACATAAGCCGGACACCCCCAAACCCTAAGATGCGAGAGTGCTGGCTTACGTCCTATCCATATCTCATATGGCGTTTTGGCTACAGACTTACTCGAAACTCTATTTAGAAGGTAACAAGCCGATTCGAGCGCATATCCCCAGAGGGAGATCGGCAGACCAGCAAACCCCATCATGGATCGAACCATGTCTAACAGGGTCCGATTCCTCCTTTCAGACACACCATTATGCTGTGGTGTTCCAGGAGGAGTCCACTGAGAGAGAATCCCATTCTCCCCTAGATACGTCAGAAACTCATTGGAAAGGTATTCACCTCCTCGATCAGATCGAAGAGTTTTAATACACTTCCCAGTTTGTTTTTCTACCTCATTTCGAAATAGTTTGAATATTTCAAATGATTCCGACTTATGCTTCATTAAATAGACATACCCATACCTAGATAGGTCATCTGTGAAGGTTATGAAGTAGAAAAATCCACCTCTTGCACTTGAGCTCATGGGTCCACATACATCAGAATGTACCAGACCTAAGAGTTCACTGGCTCGCTCACCTTTTCCAGTAAAAGGTGACTTGGTCATCTTTCCAAGAAGACAGGACTCACAGGTTGGAAGTGATTCACAATCACTAACTTCAAGAATTCCTTCTTGAGCCAACCTGTTTATCCTATTCTTATTGATATGACCTAGCCTACAGTGCCAAAGGTAGACTTCTGACACATTATCTATTCTAGAGCATTTACCGAATTTTTGAACCACATTAATAGGCTGTGATAGTAAGTAAATTCTATTATTTAATTGTCCAACAAATATTGTAACACCATTCAAAATGATATTGCAAATATTTCCTTTTATTAAAAAATCATAACCGTACATGGCCAAAAGGCCTACAGAAATAATATTTAATAAAAAACTTGGACAATAGTGACATTCACTCAGAATTACATTACGAGAATTGATTACAAGACTCATGATTCCTAAAGCTAGAACTGGAACTTTGCTTCCATCTCCAACATTCAGGAACCTCTCGCCTTCATCAAATCTCCTACTGACCTGCAGACCCTGCATCGAATTACAAATATGATAAGGGCTTCCGGTATCCAATACCCAGGCAGTAGTATCACAAATCGAAAAGTTGCAAGGAATTATCATATAATTACCTTGCTTCTTCTTTGGCCTGTTCGGGTCCAGTGAGGCAATGTATTGAGGACAGTTCCTCTTCCAATGCCCGTGCTTCTTGCAAAAGAAGCACTCCGCCTGGCTCTGGTCATGCTTGCGCTTCTTGGTCTGACCCCGTGCTACTGTCCCAGCATGAGATTGCACCTTCTTATTTTTCTTCTTCTTGTTCTTCTTCCCCTTCCCAAAGGGTTGACGACGAGAAGAAGACCCTCCCACTACATTCACCGACTCCTTATGGAGTTGGTGATCCTTCTCAAAGTTCTGCAGCAACCCCAACAATCCGTGGTAGTTTACTGCAGGCTTTGTCATTCGAAAATGAGTAAGGAATGGGAGGAAGGACTTGGGCAAGGAATTAAGGATCGCATTCTTACCGAGCTGCTCGTGCAGAGGAAAGCCCAATTTGCTTAGGCGCTCAATCATCTCGATCATATACAGTACATGATCAGTGACTGAGGCCCCATCCCTCATCCGAGCATTGAAAATAGCACAACTAATTTTGTGCCTTTCAACATCGTCAGGCGTGCCAAAGGAGTCGTTCAACATTTGAAGCATCTCCTGTGGCTGGGCGTTCTCAAACCTTCGGCTGAACTCGTCATTCATTGCTGCCAGCATAATACATCGAACGGTGGTGCGGTCATTGAGCCACTTCAAGTAAGTATCTCGGATCGCTTTACTAGCGTTCGGAGCTGGCTCCTCAGGTGCTGGATCTGTTACTACATAAAGGATCCGTTCATGCTCAAGGACGATTTTCAATTTTCGATACCAGCTATCGAAATTGGGCCCCATGAGCTTGTCATTATCTAATAATGACCGGAGCGACAGGGTAGTGGCCATAGCTGCTTAAAGAAAAACGAGATCTCTATTAGTACATAAATTAATACTAAAGACTTGGACTTTAGTCTAAAGTTTTTCCCAATATTTTTACGAACTGGTAGCCTCATCCTCCAATTCGAGAAATTACTTTAATTCCTTAATGGGTACTAGAATCCACACAGACTACACACGAGCCCAACTTTGGTTGGTCAACCCATGTGCATCTATGGGTAGGTTCTTAACCAGTTGTTTCTCTAAACAACTTCTAGTAATTTATTTTGCCCCAGAACCTAATCAGTAGGCTTTGGCCTCCATTGAAAAGATCTGGTTAGATCCAACCATTAACATGACTTAATTTAGTGAATCGGACCAATAAATGATCAGGCCCGACTTTGGCCGGCCAACCTAACCACCATCAGAAAGACTCAATTAAATTATCATATTATGAATAATAATTCCATTAGCCAATGAGCACCAGGCCTTTGGGCCTCCAATGATCATTGAACTAATGGACTCATTATCATTCACTTAATGGGAGGCTATGACTTAGTTATCATTATAACTTAATCATTTTAGGGACCTAATAATTTTTGAGGATTTTATTAAAGAATAGTAGAGAAGAAATCATCTAGCCAATTTCAATCCTCCCACTGACTTCACCAAGTCAGATTAAAAAGGATTTAATTAAAACTGGCATTAGGAGCACCTAAATCAGTCATACTGATTTACCTAATGACATGGGTGAGCTCTAATCACCAAGTGATCTAATCAAAATCTAACTTACCAGATTGGCCAGGTAAGTGAGATCAGTGGTGGGGATTTGCCATTAACTCGTCAATGATCGAATCAATGCGAGTAGCTCCCGCTTAAGAACCACTGGTCAAAACTGCCGAACTTACCTTAGACACCAACCGGTTCATTAGTTTTAATTTTGATCAACTTAGTAAATAGAGCTCCACCGCGTAGCCATGAATTAAGTCCATCTTGGTCTAGTTAAAGATATGGACCCATTCAACTACAACTATTGAAGTTGAGTCTAGAGTATCCTTGACCTAATCTAATTCAACTTTTGATTAGATTTGACCAATTACTCCAATTCGTCCATTTTTTAAACTAACCTTAGGTCTAACCCAATTATGGACCTAATTCATCTAACCCATTGACCCAAAAGTTTATGCAATTGTCTTAGGTCTTAATTCACAATTCTAGACCTACTAGATAACACTTAATTCTTTTAATTAAGTACTTGGGCTGATGGGTCAGGGTTTGGCATTTCGAAAACAATTTTCAAATTTGAAAGATTTTATTTTCTGTTCACCAAATGTGTTAACTCATTTCACAAACGGGTCAGCACATTTCATAAACAGCAATTCTATTGCTCATTTCATAACAGAAAATAACTCAAAATAAATCATAAATTTTCTTTTAGATCTAATCTAACACATTCATGATAAATTTCTTAATTAAGTCCTTTCGCTGCTTCATCGGCATGGGATATAATTACATCGGTACCCCTACCGCCATAGGAGACCCCATCGAATGGGAAGAGAGGGCCTTTAAACCCTACTTTTCTCCTATGACCGGACGGCCATGGCAACCAACCCAATTAGATTACTTGCTACTTGGATCATGTATATCTAAATATACAAATTTCAAAATTTAAATTTTGAATTTTAAATTTCAAATTTCAAATTTCAAATTTTAAATTTCAAATTTGAGATTTCAACCAAATTTCAAATTTTGAATTTTCAATCTTTGAATTTTAAATTTTGAATTTTGAATTTCAAATTTCGAATTTCAAATTTCAAATTTGAGATTTCAACCAAATTTCAAATTTTGAATTTTGAATTTCAAATTTCAAATTTTGAATTTCAAATTTCAAATTTCAAATTTGAGATTTCAACCAAATTTCAAATTTCAAATTTTGAATTTCAAATTTGAAACTTCTAACAAATTTCAAATTTCAAATTTCAAATCTTTTTGAATTTTGAATTTTGAATTTTGAATTTCAAATTTAAACTTATAGATTACACCTTAATCTACGCATGCATATGTATATCATATTCTAGAACCTGCTCTGATACCAATTGAAGCGAAAATTTAGTGCAGGGGCAAAATGGTAATTTTAAAACTTTTTCAAAATTACTATTTTACAGCAGAATTATTAATTAATCTCATTAATTAATACTAATTAACCCTACACTAGGATCTAAATATGATACAACAGCATGCATTTAAATTTGAAATTCAAATTTGAATCAGTAAACGTTTTACAGTACTGTGTTCAGAACACATCACCTTTTGCGGGTAGTCGATCACCGCAATTTGATCACAGTCGGAGGGCTCTGATCATCACGTCGCAGCCACCCAACTGTCTGGCCTCTGCAGATCGTCCACACGAAGCTCCCGTCTGATCAGCTCCTCACGAATGCTAGTTCGTGATTTCACCCTTTTGATGGCAGATGTTGATCGAACTCCTTCGATCGATGTGTGCTGACTTCTCGGATGCTCTGGATTGTCTGCACAGTTACTTGAGAGGCTGATGGATCTCTCTCTAAAATTTGGTGGACTCACGACACTCATGGCACACCAATCTCACTTCCCGAACCCTAGGTAGAAACCCTAGGGTACACACCAAAAACCCTGCGCCCAATTTTCTATCTTTTCTTTCTTTTTCTCTCGGAAGGTTTTGGACCTTCACCTTGCGCAGAAGCCTTCCTCACGCCCCAAAGTTTCTCTCCTAATTTTTCTACGCACGTCCCACCTTTCTTCTCTTTTTAAAACAACGTCGAACGTGTCTTATCCGCGTGAGAGGATAAAGACAAGAGGTTACACATTTGAATTCAAATCAAATTTGAATTCAAACAAAAACCAACTTATCCCTATCCTTTTGGGCGTGAGAAGAGAAGGGGTGTGGCTATTTGTGCGTGGAAAAAGTTTCACGAGAAACCTTTTCTCGTGTAAGTAATGTGGCGCACAAAATGGAAAGGATGAAAGGGCAAGTGATAAGTTATCCATTCAAATTCAAACATGCTTTGAATTTGAATGGCTAACTAATTATTTTATCCATCCATATGGTGCACAAATGAGGAAGTGGGGAAGGGCTTTGCGTGAGAAAAATTTCACGAGAAGTTTCTTCTCGTGAATTCAAATGGGTGCAAGGAAGTTGGGTGACGCAGGGAATTTAAAACAAGGTGGTTTGATTCAAATTGAGCCAACCTAGTTTAAAATAGGTTAAGCACAATTAGACCAAATTAAACCCAACATAATTAGGCTTAATTAGGCTTAATAAAATCCTAATCAAATCAGGAATTAACTAAACCTAACCCCTGATCAAATCAGGGACTAAACCACCTTAGCGATTAGGTCAACATTTAACCTAATCGGGTCAATCCAAACTGAATCCAATTCAATTGGACTTGATCCAAAAATAATTACTCAATCAAATTGAGTTAATTAGTGATTAAATCACTAATTAAACCTCTCATAAATATTGAGTCCAAATTCGATGGGCAATCAGGCATCAGAGACCATCGATATGAAACCCTGATCAAAGAGTTCAAATTTCAAATTCGAAATTCGAAATTCAAAATTTTGACCCCGGTACCCAAAATGTGTGGAACTCATGATTAGAGAATCCTAATTCTCAATCATAGAGTTTCAGATAGATAAGACTCATAATCAGCCATCAGATCAGAAAGGAACCTCTAATGTGTGTGACCCCGCAGGTTCGAACCTAAGCCGGTAGCACAGGAACCAATTTCTGTACTAATCGAAGTGACCATCTAGCAATGGTACCCAACGACCGGATAGGTCGAATAATCATAATCGCTACATTCAGAACCTACGTGAATATGGTTACCGTATAATTCATCCCTTTTGACCCCTGTGTTTAGGATGACTCAGGGTTAAACTGTCAACCCTGATGATATCATCCGAATCGTGCTCAACTCAATTAGTCCTGTGACTCCTCACAAGGACTACCCTGGCCAAGGTTTTGCTAAATTGAAACACGACTGTACACAGCTCCTAAACTGGAGTGGTCAATCCCATCTTGACACACGCACCGACAAGTCAAGTACTTGACTACACCCAGCAACCTTCCGTCACTGAATTAGAAATTCAGGTAGTCCAGTGCCTAAGTACAGTGAGTTGCTTGCAAGTCACCATGGCGGTCTCAGGTCGGAGGGACATTTATACCCATATCCCATCGGAGCAAATCTTGACAGC
The DNA here is from genome assembly GCF_000442705.2 of Elaeis guineensis. NCBI lineage: Eukaryota > Viridiplantae > Streptophyta > Magnoliopsida > Arecales > Arecaceae > Elaeis > Elaeis guineensis. The sequence goes on along the minus strand of NC_026002.2, from coordinate 52,415,304 downwards.
AGAAATAGCTCCGGAGTTGGTCACGTTCAGTGCAGATGTACCATTACATCTCACCTGTATGCCATACCAGTGTCTCCACACTCTTTGGTTATGAGGACAACCAACCCATATGGCACACAACGACCTATGCTCGATAAATATTGTCGTCCTTGGTAACAACGTATCATTTGGTCGCGAACATGTTTAAGGACTAAACGACAAATCCTCCTTTGTCGAGTCTAAATAGTCCTAAGGACTTCACCACAACACAGGAGTTCATTAGAAGATGAAATATTTGTGATAAAAAAATATTAAAATAACTTTTATTTATTTATAATTCATGTACTAATACAAAAGGAGCACAACCGTCAACAGGCTGACGATTGGCTTTGGGACACTATTCCCAACAAGCTTTAAGAGTCGTCGAGCTTGTTTTCAAGTCTAATAGTATCATTTTAAGTGATTGTCATTATTATCCATCTTTTTGATGAATATAATCTCTGTTGGCCTTTGGCCAAAGATGGTTATAATTTACCAATAAAAAATAATTATTGTGATATCATTATGAATAATTAAGAAATGGCATCTATATTTTGTCACAGCTTATAAGTGTAATGTACACTTCAAATAAATGCTCAAAGTTAGATAATGTCACAGATCCATACCTTTGGCATTGCAGGCTTGGTCACATTAACAAGAGTAGGATAAATAGATTAGCACAAGAGGGTATCCTCAATATTAATGATTGTGAATCATTGCCGACTTGTGAGTCTTATCTTTTTGAGAAGATGACTAAGTCACTTTTTACTAGAAAAGATGAATAAGCTAGTGAAGTTCTAGGTTAAATACATATTGATATATGTGGACCTATGAACATTAGTGCCAGAAGAGGGCATAGCTATTTCATTACATTCATAGATGACCTATCTAGGTATGGGTATGTCTACTTGATGAAACACAAATTTGAATCATTTGAAATGTTGAAATAATTCCATAATGAAGCAAAAAAATAAATTGAAAAAAGTATTAAAATTTTTCGATCTGATCGAGGGGGTGAATACCTTTCTGTGAATTTCTGACATATCTAGAAGAGAATGGGATTCTCTCATAATGGACCCCTTCAGGGACACCACAACATAATGGCATCTCAGAAAGGAAGAATCAAACCATGTTGGATATGGTTCGGTCCATGATAGGGTTTGCAAGTTTGTCGATCTTGTTTTGGAGATATGCACTTGAGATAGCCTGTTTTGTGCTCAATAATATTTTGTGCAAGTCAGTTAGTGAAACACCATTTGAGATATGGTCAGGACGTAGACCGAACCTCACTTACTTTAAGGTCTGGGGGTGTCTGGCTTATGTTAAATGATTACAAACCAACAAGCTTGGACCTAGGTCCGATAAGTATAATTTTATAAGGTATCCTAAGAAAATAAAGAGATATTACTTTTACCTCCCTACTGAACAAAAAGTATTTGTCAGCAGTAAGACACACTTTTGAGAAAAAAAATTCCTTAGTGAAGGAATAAGTACCTCTAAAATTGAACTTGATGAAGTTCAACAGGTAGAACCGACATAGTCTAGTGAACCCACAGAATCAGATTTGATGATGTCAAATCTGAAACCTATTGTAGAGGCACCATTAAGGAAACCCGATAGAGTATCGTGTCAACTGGACAAGTACTATGATTTTTTAGTCTGGGATGGAGATCCTGTTGAACTTGATGAGAACAATGAAGATCCGATCACCTATATGAATGCAATGCAAAGGTCCGACTCTGATAAATAGCTTGAAACCATAAAATTTGAAATGGAGTCCATGAAAGTCAATGATGTATGGATATTAGTTGATCCACCTGAAAGGATTAAACCCATAGGGTGTAAGTGGGTATTCAAAAAGAAGAGGGGTGCAGATGGGAAGGTGGAGACCTATAAAGCCCGTTTGATTGCCAAGAATTATCATCAACATTATGGTATTGACTATGATGAGATATTTTCTCCTATGACAATGTTCAAATTCATTCAGATTATGCTTGCGATAGTGGCACACATAGACTATGAAATCTGACAAATAGATATGAAAATAATTTTTCTAAAAGGAGAGCTGAAAGAAGAGGTGTATATGATACAACTTGAGGATTTTATAACTACCAATGAGTTCAAAGTGTGGAAGCTTCAGAGATCCATCTATGGATTGAAGTAGGCATCTAGGAGTTGAAACATACATTTTGATAAAGTTATCAGAATGTATGGCTTTGTTAGGAATGGAGAAGAATCCTGTATTTATAAATAGATAAATGACTATGTGGTTGTATTTCTTGTTCTGTATGTAGATTATATTTTTTTAATTGAGAATGATGTCCTTGCATTACAAAGAATAAAAGTGTGACTGTCGTCACAATTCTTCATGAAGGATCTAGGAGAAGCAGCCTACATCCTAGGGATGAAGATCTATAAGGATAGATCTAAGAGGCTGCTCGGGCTCTCCCAATATACGTACATAGATACCATGCTGAAACGGTTCAGCATGAAAAATTTTAAAAAAGGCTATCTTCTGATAGATCATAAAATTTCTCTTTCGAAGAAGGATTATCCGATAATTCCTCAAGAGAGAGAGCATATGAGTAGAGTTCTATATGCTTTGACAATGGATTCTATAATATACGTCATGACATGTACAAGATCAATGTGGCATACTCACTAGAAGTAGTAAGTAGATACTAGTCTGACCCAGGAGAGAACCACTGGAAGGTCATAAAAACCATCTTTAAGTATGTGAGAAATACCAAGGACCAATGGCTAGTTTATGGTGAAACTGACTTGAAAACTAATGGGGTTCACCGACTCTAACTTTCAGTCAGATCATGATGATAGCAAGAGTGTGTCAGATTATATTTTATCCTGAACGGTAGAGCAATCTATTGAAAAAATTTCAAGCAGCACACTGTAGCTGACTCTGTTTGTGAGATAGAGTATATCGCGGCATTCAATGCTGCGAAGGAAGCTGTATGGTTGTGAAAGTTCATCGATGAGCTCGAAGTGACACCCTCTGTCAATGGCCCTATCATGTTATACTGTGATAGCATTAGCACCATTGCTCCAGCCAAGGAGCCGAAGTCTCCTCAGCGCACCAAACATATTCTGCACCGCTACTACCTTATCTGAGAGATCATGAATTGAGGTAACATCGACCTTTAGAAGATAGATGGAAAAGACAATCTAGCTGATCCATTTACTAAAACTCTCGAAATTAAGGAGTTCGATGATCACAAATCGAAGATGGATATACGATACTGTATCGATTGGCTTTAGTCCAAGTAAAATTTATTAAAAAATATATCCCAAAATCAATCGTTAGTCTGTTGATGATTATGCTTATAATTATAAAATATATATAAATTTTTAGTGATAAAAGTTATTTAATTTTTCATCATATTTTTCATCTTATTTGAACTCCTGTATTGTGATGAAGTCCATAGAACTATATTTAATCGACAAAGGAGGATTTATCGCTTAGTCCTTAAAAGTATTCTCGACCAAATGATATGCTCTTAATAAGATGATAGCAATAATGAGTATAGATCATTGTGTGCCATATAGGTTGGTTATCCTCTTAACCAAAGAGTATGGAGACACTGGTATAGCATACATGTGGAATATAAGAGTACATTTGCACCGAATGTGATCATTTGCTGAGCACTCCAATTTCAAGAGTAGCTCGTGAAGGGTATGGGTATAAGTATCTCTTAGACCTGAGATCACCATGGTAACTTATAAGTAGCTCATTGTACTTTAGTATCGGATCATCTGAATTTCTAATCAAGTCAGTGCGTGAGTCAAGATAGAATTGATCCCTTTGAATTAATAGGAAATATGCATCAGTGTATTTCAATTTATTAAAATCTTGGCCAAGGTAATTCATGTGATGGATTTGAAAAATTGAAATGTAATATGGTCGACTATATTAGGGTTGATAGTCAAATCCTAGGTCACCTTGAGTATTAGGGTCAAAAGGATGAATTATATGGTAACAATATGCTAGTAGGTCTGAATGTTGCTTTGTAATCTTTCGACCTATCTGGACATCAGATCTCATTGCTAGATGATTACATCGATTAGTATAAAAAATTATTTCTATGCTATCAACTTAGATTCGAACCTATGAGATCACACACATTTAAAGATATGATCTAATCTGATGACTGAAGAGTCTAATTGGATTGCAACTCTGGTGAAGAGTCCCACTAGACTAGGACTCTAGAGGAGAGTGCCACTGGATTGGGACTCTACTATTAATAGAGAATTAACTAGAAATTAGATTACTAATTGACTTAATTTGATTAAGCAAAGAGCTTTGGATCAAGTCTAATTGAATTAGATTTAGTTTGACTTAGTTTGGGTTTGATTTGATCAAGCCTAATTGCAAGAAAAATTTAATCCTGATTTGATCAAGACTTGGATCCAGCTAATTTTTAATTAGGTTAAAAATTTATTAAGATGATTGAGTTTCTAATTAGATTGGATTCATTCTTATCATTGGGTTCAAATCAAATTTGATTTGGCTTAGAATCGAATTAGAAATAAAGAGTCCCAGTCGGCAGAGACTCTATCTCTTTATCCTTACACCACCCTGGACCCATGCCCTATTCTCAATGCCAAAATAGTTTTGGCATGAGATTTTTGGTGTGAAGAAAGTGGGCCCAATAAGGGTGGGTGGCAAATCATGATGAGTCATGATCCTATCTCTTACCTAGTTTGAATGCGATCCGAATTAGAGATAAGGAGATAAGAAGGAAAGAGATTTTTCAAATTTGGAAAGAAGGGTGGTGCCTATTGATTTTTTTCTAAATTTTTTTGAAGAGTTTTTAGGTGTCTGAGACACATGATCTTCTTCATTACACCATCAGCCATTTTTGAAAATTTTGGGACACCAAATTGGTGGTTGGCATGGTAGATATTGGCACCCTCCATTTGACCCAAAACCCTAACTCCCTGTTATAAAAAGGGGCCTCCAATATTGGATGCCCCATATGAGTTTCTTTGCTGGTTTTATTTTTTCTCCAGAGCTTTCTCTCTTATACTCTTCCTCCTCTATATCTTCTCCTCCTTTGGAGTGTCCAAGAGATCAAAAGAAGAAGAAGAGTTCAGCCCTTGAAGATCCTTGCAAGCTAGCACTTTCAAGGAGCCTGATCTACGTCGGTCTTTGTGTGGACATTCTGTAGAGGCCGGACATCTTCATGCGACTATGAGCAACCTGAAGGAGCATCTATCCAAGTATTGGACCAACAAAGATCAGCAACTTTCAATTTGGTAATGGCTCCTGAACTTGCTTGATTGTTTGTGATAGATCTAAGGTCTAGATCTAGTTTGCAGCATCGATTAGATCGATATAATTTTTTATTTTTAAATCTTAAATGTATGTTAAATCATATTATAGGTCTTAGCATGATATTTTAGATTAGATATTATGCATGTAAAATAGATTAAATCATTTAATCTTTTACATCAACTGCGTAAAATTTTGAATTTGCATGCATAGCACTGCCATACTTTTCCTTCAATTGTTTCAACTTATACAAGAATCTACACATACAAAATGATGAAAATAAATATAAATTGCATAAAATTAGAATTATTATGATTATAAATTAAATTTAAAAAATTATTTTTTTATAATATTATTATCACTCAATTGATACACCATCGGTACAGAACTGGCCCCGTAAGCAAAGCCTCCCTTGAAAGGTGAACTGTCAGTATACCATAATGTCAAAAAATGATGGTAGAAAAATCTTTTTTGGCTTACACAAAATTAGGGCATTAGGGTAATGTCTGATTGAAGCTTCTCAAGTATACCAATTTGGAGTTTCTGACAATATAATTCTTAAAAGAAAATATCCAATTCAATCAGTGCATTTTGTACCTCGAGGGTGGAGAAGCCATGCATCATAATGGGTATAAGATGTTGTATCATAATATGAGAGTCATAACTTTTTATACCTGAGATATTGTTATCTTTCAAGTTCACACATCTTGAAATATTGGAGGCTAAACCATCAAAAATTTTATGATTTTTAACCACTCACAAAAAATTCTTTTCTCATCTCTGTGCAATGTATAACTTGTAGTTGGCATTTGGAATTTCTGACCATCATGGGGCACTAAGTGTAACCCCTACCATAATCCCATTCTTTTCAGGTCTAGCTAAAAATTTAGATTATCCTTTGTTTTCTCCTTGATGTTAAGTAGTATCCCAATAACCTTATCACAAATGTTCTTCTCAATGTGCACAACATCTAAGTTATGATGATGTAGGAGATGTTGCCACTAAGGTATTTCAAAAAATATGCTCTACTTTGTCTAGTTCAACTCTGATTCAGTATGTTTTCACTTGCGAGTCTCAAAAACTTTGCTGAATTTGACACTATCAATAGCCTCTAGTTGTACCAATATGCCATCTCTACTAATCACACAAAGTGGCCCACACATCTCTAACTTTCCATTGAAGCATCGATTCTGATGGATCTTTCAAGAATGATTAGATAGCAAAAATCGATGATGATACATATAGGCAATTTTCATTCCATGCTTCAATCAAACAGAACACCTATCATCATTGTAAACTGGACATGCCAAATATCCCTTTATGCTCCATCCAGATAGGTTGTCATATGTCAGAAAATTATTAATTATTCACATTATTATCGCATGCAATCAAAAAATTTTTTACTGATTGAATTATATATTACAACATCAGTCTCCTAAAGTTGCCTCAATTCATTGATTAAGGTTCACAGATAAACATCTATCTCATTATCGAGAGCCATAGGTCCAGGAATAAGCAATGATAAAAATACAAATGGTTCTTTCATATATTTCTATGGTGCAACATTGTACAGCATTAGCATAATCGACCACATACTATAAGTATTGCTCATGGTCCTGAATGGATTGAAACCATCAGATGCTAGGCCAAGACAAATGTTGCATGGGTCACTAGCAAAATGATGGTACTATTTGTCAAATTCTCTCCAAACTATAGAGTCAGTTGGATGACTAATGATGTTATCCTCAGGAATCCTTAACTCATGATGCCATTTCATTACCTCTGTGGTCCTCGATGATTGATAAAATCTCTAAAGTCTTGGTGTTAATGAAAAGTATCTCAAAACCTTATGAGGCCGCTTCTTACCCCTACCAAAGTCTTCAACATATCTTGACTCATCACATTCTAGACAACAATCTAAGTGTTGATGCTCTTTATAAAACAATGCACAATCATTCTTGCATGCATGTATTGGTGTATAACCCAATCCAAGTTCATGCATATACTTTTTTGTCTCTGAATATGAATTTGGAAGTTTTTCACCTTTCGATAATGTTTTCTTGATTAAGTTCAATATATATTCAAAAAAATTTTGACTCCAACCAAACATGATTTTACCATAAAGAAGCTTTATCGAGAACTTCTTACAATTTGGATCCATCGACTCGTTCACATCTTTCATGAGTTTTTCAAAATATCCAATATTTATATTATCCATACTGTCAGAAGACTTATCATGAGTATTTTTGTTGGGTACAAAATTATCCCTATATTGGATAGCATGTGCTCATTTATATAAATCATCTAACATATCATTGATGCCAATTGATCTAGGCATTTGACTCGCATATTGGTCTCTTATATTAGTAGGTCTACATTCTCTATGTAAATCCTAAATAGTATACTTTGGATCTATACACCAATTCAAGAAGTGTTTCAATGCTACATTTGTAGGCTGGAAGTATTTGTTGTGACATCTCCAATAAGGACATTTGGTTCTATTCGGATCATCAACTTTCTATCATGCAAATCATATAAAATCCCTAAAATCTTGTCAATATTCAGCTAAGATGATAAAGTGGACATTCATCCAACTCTTGTCGATATTTTTCATCTATCCATGAGAAATATTCATCATTAAAGTATGTATTATAAAAATATTTTACAAATGCATGATCCTATCCATTTCAACTCATTACTAATGGGTGTGGCTTATCTCTTTTGAAAAAAAAATCTTATTGTTGTCATTACTCGATTGTTTCATTATTATGAAAATTTCAGCAGCACCTCCCCATAGTTCTCTAAGTACATGATGTGAATATGGTGCCTATGCACTCTATCCAATATGTACCCAGAGAACAGAGGAGAGATAACTATTGAATACCACATAATGAAATAAAATACCAACTAATACTAATAATAAGATTAAAACTTTTCAAAACCACCCAAAATAGGGCATCCAAGAGTCCATATCAAGAATGACTCTTGAATGAGAATCTACAGTTCAATATAATTTAACTACCATCTTTGAATGCACATAAAGGAATGGATTCTTAACTTTTTAAGTGCAAGAATATTAACCAAAAGTGATACATTTCTAGCAATTTATCATATAATTTTAGAAAATTATATCACCACAAGAATATCACCACAGCTCTCTCTCTCCCTGTGTGTGTGTGTGTGTGAGTAGAATTGCAATAAGAATTCATGGATTAAATACCAAAGCAATGCAATACTGGAAAATAACATCGCAACAGCATAAATTTGGGATCAATGAGCCAATGACATCTCTTACCACATATTAAAGAGATTAACAAAATATCATGGAAGCTCTTACTTGTATTAAGAAGAAACATTTATACTGGATCGATCATACTTATCACTCCTTTTGGATACAAGTTTGACCCCTTGTTCTCTAACCGATTTTCTATTGGCAATCAAACTCTTTGGACTTCAAGTTCTAGAATGCCCATAAATCATCAAACACGATGCACACACACCCCAATCCCAAACACCCCCTACCCATAGCCTCTTCAAATGCATAAACAATTATTGAAAAATCCTAATTAAATATAAAAAAAATACATATAAAAGAAAAATTATGCATACCAGCAAGAGATGTGGAGATGGAGGCTGTCACGAGCGGGCTGAGCAGAGGAGAGGTGGCACATGGTGTGGAGGTAGAGTAGAGCAAAGGGAGAGCAGAGGCATCAATGGCGGCGGCGATGGCAGTGGTGGTGGGGATGGTGATAGTGGCTACCGATGAGAGAGGGAGTGAGAGAGTAGGGGGAGGATGTGGAGATGGAGGCTGTCACGAGCGGGCTGAGCAGAGGAGAGGTGGCACGTGGTGTGGAGGCAAAGTAGAGCAAAGGGAGAGTAGAGGCATCGGTGGCGATGGCGATGGCAGTGGTGGTGGGGATGGTGACAATGGCTACCGATGAGAGAGAGAGTGAGAGAGCAGGGGGGAGGGAGTGAGAGAGCCAAGGGAGAGGGAGTGAGAGAGTAGTGAGAGAGCACGTGGAGTGGAGGCAGGGCAGAGCAAAGAGTAGAGGCATCGGCAGCAACGGCAGTGAGGATGGTGACAATGCTACCGACGAGAGAGGGAGTGAGAGAGTAGGGAGGAGGGAGTGAGAGAGTCGAGAGAGTGGGAGTGAGAGAGTGTAAGGGAGGGAAATGGAGGAGAAAAAGATGAGAGAGGGAAATGGAGGAAGAAAAGAGATTCGGTGTCCTAAAAAAGAAAACCCTTTATCAACACTAAAATTGCATCGGTAAAGAGATTAATTACCTTTGCAATTGATTAAGCATTGGTAATTAAGCTTATTACCAATGCAAATTTAGCATTGATAAAGGGGTTCCAAAAAAGAAATTTAAAGAACCCATTATTGATACTTTCTTTTAAATGTTGACTCTACTATTGCATCGATAATTCTATTTACTGATGCTTTAAAAATAAGCATAGCAATTATAGCCATTTTACCAATGCTTCTTTTTGCATAGCTAATTCCACTTTTTATCTACTCAAAATTTTGCATAGATAAACTTTGTGTTAGCAAAGCATCAATTTTTTGTAGCAATTCCTTTACCAGAGAAGCTAACGATGTCTATCCTGGAATCTGGATGGTCACTCTCTTCCTGAAGTAGTCCACCGTGGCATGATATGAGGCAAGCTAGTCAATCCCTAGGATGACTTCAAAATCCCTTATCTTCAGAATCATTAGATCAGATGCAAGATCATGATCTCTAATGCTCAAAGTACAAGAGGGGCCAACTTTGTCAACCACAAGGACACTCCCATTTAGAGTAGAGGCACATATCTCATCTTCCAAGGGCATAGGCTTAAGGCCAACCTTTCTAACAAATCCAGATGAAATAAAAAAATGAGTAGCCCTAGGATCAAATAAGACAACCATGTGCAGATGCAACTTTGATAATACCTATCATAAATTCAAGCTCTACGATTACTATCTAGCATAACTTTCATCACATAAGATTGTGTAATCTTCAAATTAAACTAAGTTGGAAAAAATTTTGGGGTACCTGCCACTGTGGCATTTGATGTCTCTGCATCCTACTGAGTCATAGCATAGACACAAACCTAGGTCTTTTGCTTTGGAGGTCCTCCTTGCCCTTGTCCTGAGGGTGGACTCAGATAAGAGATCGATGCTCCTGAAGCAGGTAGTCTGGTTGTCTTCTAAGAGGATTGCTAATATTTAGAATTCGGATGGTGGGGGCAATCCACAGCCTTGTAGCCCTACTGATCACATTCAAAACAAGCTCTAAAAAATCAATGACAATCCTTCTTCAAATGAAATCCTCTACATCAGCCACATCAAGATTCTTTCTTTGATTAGTCCCCACTAGCCTTTTGCTGAGTTTCTTAGCGCTTTGATTGTTTGCCAAGATATTCATCAGAATTGGACCTCTTCTTCTATTGTCGCTCCCTCTCTGGTAGTACGTTATCATTTTTCTGCTCCACTATTTTAGCTAGGTTGACAACCTTCTGATAAGAGACCAACTACATCAGCCTTACTCCAGCATGAATCCTGGGCTTCAATCCTTTCTCAAATCTCCAAGCCTTGATACTATCGATTGCCCCAAGGTTTGGAGCAAAGCGGGACAATTCAATAAATTTGACCTCATACTAGTCCACTGTCAAATTCTCTTGAATCAATCTAGTAAATTCATTTTCCTTCTCAAACTGAGGGTCTCAGGAAAATACATGTCCATAAACTCCTGATGGAAAATGTAGCAAGTAATTGGCCCATTAGACCCTCGCTGTCGCTTGGTGGCTTCTCACCATTCAAATGCTTCACCCTGCAACTGATAGGCACCCAAGCGAACTTTTTTTTGATTGGTGCATTCCATGCTGGCAAATACTTTTTTCATCTCTTTGAGCCACTTTACTATCTCGATAGAATTACTGGAGCTTTCAAAAGTAGGTGGTGCCAATCTCTTGAACTCTCCTATTCCTCATTTCAACCTTGATGATTGGCCATCTCTATTTTCTTGCCATTACATCTACTGCACCAGTCCAGTTAGGGTTTGTATGAGGTTTGCTATTGGACCATAAGAATTGGTTATCCCTTGGTTCTTGTTTTGGGCACATCCTATTGATGAGGAGGGTTAGCAATTCAGCTCTTGCCCTATTCTGATGATGGACTACAAGCTGACCTAGATGCCTTAATTGCTCGAGAGGTGGCATCAGCTTGAGAAGCACCAACTGTCTGAGAGACATCATGAGTTTGGGAGGCACTAGAGGTTTAAGAGGCATATCCATTCTGATAAGTACGGTGTCTACTCACTGCATGAGAGTCCTCCATAGTATTGGACAGCAATCCAAATTGATTTTGAGCCATCACGACCTATTTAAAAAGAAGGAATCAGTTTTAGTATAATTATCGATTATCAATGATTATAGTCATCCAATCACATCCTAAATTCTACCCCACTCTCACTAATTTATATTATAGGATCTTTTAACCTATGCTCTAGTATCACTTATTCTATCACGACTCAATCTGATGATCCAAGCTAAGCATGCAATAGACGACTACACATCCTTAAGGTTTAAATGCCTCGAACATGCAAGGCCTGACTTTCACTGAAACATAATGACCTCAATTCAACTCAAATAGTGGTAAAAGTAAATTCTCATAAATTCCTTGGATCATAGATCAAATCATATTCATCTTCGAAATTAAATCTACATCTCATGTCCAGTGCTAGCTAGACATAGTCAACTATGTAATCACATATGATCACTAACTTAATTCTCAATTAAACTAATCTATTTATTCAATCAAGTCGCATACTTTCAAATTGAGCATATAGATATTAGGTCAATTCTTTTCTACATTGCTTGACTTTGTGCGTGACTCCATAGGTTCGAACTCTAAGCTAGTAGTATAAAAATTATTTTCTGTACTAATCGAAGTTATCATCTAACAATGATTTCTAACATTTGGATAAATCGAATATTTGTAAAGCAATATTCAAGAACCTAGGTGTATGGTTACCACATAATTCATCTTTTTGATTTTGAATGCTCGGGATGACCTAGAGTTCAACTGTCAATGCTGAATGAGTCATCCACATTATATTTCAACCTTTCAAATCTATCATATGGACTATCCTAATCAAGATTTTACTAAATTAAAATACAGTGATGCATTATCTTCTATAATCTGGATGGATCAATCTCATCTTGATCCATGCATAGACTTTATAAGTATTTAACTGTACCCAATAGCCTTCCATCACTGTATTAGAAATGCAGATAGTTTGACACCAAAGCATAATGAGTTACTTGCAAATCACCATGATGATCTCAGATCTGAGGGATACTTATGTCCATATCCTTCGCGAGCTACTCTTGACAGCAAAGCACTCAGCAAGTGAGTCACTATTCAGTGATGATGTACTCTTACATCTTAATTGTATGCCATATCAGTGTCTCCATGCTTGATTACGAGGAGAATCAACCTATATGGCACACAACGACCTATACACAATAAACATCATCATCTTATTAATGACGTATCATTTGATCATGAATGTATTTAAGAACTATTTGACAAATCTTCCTTTATCAATTGTATTATAGTTCTAAAGACTTCATCATAGAATTAAGAGTTCTATAGGAAAGATATACATATGATGAACTTGCCAAAATAAATTTTATTTATTGATTAATAATTTATATATAAAAGCTTAATTATTTACAATAAGCCAATTGGCTTTAGCACATAATTTTTAACAACTTTCACTTGGACTAAAACCAATCAAGATAGTATCTTATACCCTTCTTCCACTTGTGGTCATCGAACTTTTTTATCTTGAGAGCTTTAGTGAAGGGATCGCTAGATTTTTTTTTTCGTCAATCTTCTGTAGCTTGACGTCACCTCGATCCATGATCTCACAAATAAGATGATAGCATCATAGAATGTGTTTGATTCTTTGATGAAAATTGAGTTTCTTAGCTTGAGCTATGGCTCTAGTACCATCGTAATATCATAAAAGTGGACCATCAATAGAGGGAACCACCCCAAGTTCACTGATAAACTTTCTTAACCAAATAGCCTCCTTTGCAGCATCAGATGTCGCAATATATTTCACTTCACATACAGAGCCAGCCATCATGTGTTGCTTGAAACTCTTCTAGCATATCGTTCCACTATTCAAGGTGAACACATAATCCGACATATTTTTACTGTCATCATAATTTAACTAAAAATTGAAATCAGTATATCCCATAAGTTTCAAGTTAGTGCCTCCATAAATAAGCCATTGATCTTTAATATTTCTCAAATACTTAAGGATTATCTTCAAAACCTTACAATGATTTTTTTTTGAATCAGATTTGTACCTACTCACTACCCATAGTGAATAGGCTACATCTGACTTCGTATACATCATGACGTATATGATAGATCCCACTATCGAAGCATATAGGGTTCTACTCATAGCTCTCTCTCTTTTGGGGTTGTCGGACAATCCTTTTTAAAGAAAGTAATTTCATGGCCTATTAGAAAATAACTCCTTTTAAAATTCTCCATATTGAATTGTTTCAATATGGTATCAATATATGTGAATTGAGACAATCCAAGCAACCTTCTAGATCTATCACTATAGATTTTCATCCCTAAGGATGCTTCTCCCAAATCTTTTATGAAGAACTATAATGATAGCCACAGCTTTATACTTTGTAAAATAGAGATGTCATTTTTTATTAAGAGTATGTCATCTACATATAATACAAAGAAGATAACTATAGAATCGTTAGCCTATTTCTAGATGCAAGGCTCTTCTCCATTCTTAATGAAGCCATACATTTTGATCGTCTTATCAAAATACATGTTCCAACTCCTGGATGCTTGCTTCAATCTATAAATGGATCTATTTAGCTTACACACTTTAGATTCATCTGCGGATGTGAACCCTTTAAGTTGTATCATATATACTTCTTCTTCCAGCTTTCCATTAAGGAAAGCAGTTTTGACATCCATTTACCAGATTTTATAATCTAAGTATGCTATTATTGCAAGTATAATCTGGATGGACTTGAGCATTGCCACAGGAGATAACGTCTCGTCATAGTCAATACCATAACACTAACGATATCCCCAGGCAACTAGACAGGTTTTATAGGTCTCTACCTTTCCATTTGCTTCTCTTTTTTTTTTAAAATTCACTTGCATCCTATCGATTAATCCTTTTGGGTGGATCAACAAGTATCCATATACTATTGATCTCCATAGACTCCATCTTAAATTTCATGGCATCAAGTCATTTCTCAAAGTCGGGCCTTTTGCATGGCATCTATGTAGATGATCGAATCCTCGTCATTCTTATTTAGTTTGATAGGATCACCATCCCGATTTAAAAAATTATAGTATGTATCCGATTGATGTGGTACTCTACTAGATCTTCTCAATGGTGTCTCTATAGGCTCCAGATTTGATTCTCTAATTAAATCTAGTTTTGTATGTTCACTCAATTATGTATATTTTTCTACTTCACGAACTTCACCAAATTTGATTTTAGTAGCATTAGTTCCTTCACTAAGAAACTTTCTTTCTAAAAAGATTACTCTATTACTGATGAACATCTTTTATTCTTCAGCGAGATAGAAATAATATCCTTAGATTTTTTTTGGGTATCCTGCAAACAAGCATTTATCGGACCTAGATCCAAGCTTATCTATCTTTAAATATTTGAAATAAGCTGGACATTCCTAAATCCTAAGGTATGAGAGCACTGGTTTATGCCCTATCCATATCTCATATAGAGTTTTATTGATAGACTTGTTTGGAACTTTATTCAGTACATAGCAGGCAGTATCAAGAGTATATCCCCAAAAAAAGATTGATAAAGTCACAAAGTCCATCATGGATCGAACCATATTCAACAATATTTGATTCCTCCTCTCGAACACACCATTGTATTGTGGTATTCCTGGAGGAGTCCATTGTGAGAGAATCTCATTCTCCTCTAGATATGTCAGAAAATCACTAGTGAGGTATTCACCTCCTCGATCTAACTGAAGAGTTTTAATACTCTTCTTAGTCTATTTTTCTACTTTACTACAGAATCTTTTGAACATTTCAAATGATTCAGATTTTTACTTCATAAGGTAAACATATCCATATCTCAATAGGTCATCAGTAAATGTAATGAAGTAATTGTATCTCTCTCTGGTGCTTGTGTTCATAGGTCCATATACATCACTATGTATTAGACCTAGAACATCACTAGCTCATTCATCTTTTTTCTTAAAAGATGACTTGGTCATCTAATCAAGAAGATAGGATTCATAGATCGATAATGATTCATAATTATTAATGTCGAGGATTCTCTCTTTGGTTAATCTATTTATCTTGTTCTTGTTTACATGACCTAGCCTACGATGCCAAAGATAGGTATCACTGACAATGTCTATCTTTGTGCATTTGTTAGACATGTACATTATACTAGTAGACTATGATAGTAGGTATATGTCATGTTTCAATTGTTCTCTAATAATTATGGTATCATTCACAATGATATCACAAAAATTATTTTTTATTAAAAAATTAAAATCAAGCTTGATCAAAAAGCCTACAGAGATGACATTCATCATAAAGGAAGGACAATAATGATACTCATCTAATATGATAATCTTAAACTCGAAAACAAGCTCATAGTTCCTAAATCTAGAACTGAAACAAGACTTCTATCTCTAACATTCAGGAACCTCTTGCCTTCTCTAAACTTCCTACTAATCTAAAATCTCTGTAATGAATTGCAAATATAAATTGGATTTTTGGGATCCAATTCGTCGAGAGTAATATCACAGACAGAGAAATTATAAGGACTTATCAAATAATATCTTGTGTAGCAATAGATTTCTTGTTTCTCTTTTTTAGCCTATTAGGATCAAGAGAAGCTAAATATATAGGATAGTTTTTCTTCTAATGATCTAGCTTCTTGCAAAAGAAGCATTCTGCTTGGCTCTTATCGACCTTTGACTTTTTGCTCTGCTTCGACTTTGGATCCACAGTAGGATTTTTTCTATATTTTTTTTCTTCTTTTCTTTCTTAGAGGATCGATGCTCTACTGATGAACCTCCCATTACAAGCACTAGCTCCTTCTGGAGCTGATGGTCCTTCTTGAATGTCTGCAGCAATCCTAGCAAACCATGGTAGTTCACTACAGGCTTGATCATTCTATAATGACTCAAGAAGGATAAGTAGGATCTCAGTAGCGAGTTTAGAATAGCATCCTTACCCAACTATTCATGTAACGAAAAGTTAAGTTTGTTTAGATGTTCAATCTACTCGATCATGTATCATACATAATTAGTGACTGACGTCTCCTCTCGCATATGGGCATTAAACACAGTACAGGAAGTTTTATGTCTCTCAACATCTTCAGAGGTGCCGAAGGACTAATTCAACATTTGAATCATCCACTCTGGTTGTGCACTTCGAACTTGCAGCAAAGCTCATCGTTCATGGCTACCCTCATGATGCAACACACTGTAGTATGATCATTGAGTCACTTCTGATGAGTGTCTCTCATCGCACCACATGCATTCGTAGTAGGTTCTTCAGGTGCTAGATTTGTAAGTACGTACAGGATCCTCTTATACCCCAAGATGATCTTCATCTTTCGATATCAGCTATCAAAATTGGGTCTGATAAGCTTGTCACTGTCTAACAGTGAGTGAAATGATAGTGTGTTAGCTGTTGTGAAAAAAAAAACCAAAGACCTATTAGTGTATAAATTATTTTAATCCTAAAGATATGAACTTTAGTCTAAAGGTTCTTTCACTATTTTATACGAATTAATAGCTTCTACCTCCAATTCGAAGAATTATATTAATCTTTTAGTAGGTACTAGAATTCACATAGACTACATTTATGCTCGAGTGTGGCTCGGCCAACCCTTGTATATCTATGGATAGGTTCTTAACCAATTATTTTTTCAAATAATTTCTAGCAATTAGATTTTGCCCCAGACTTCTCTTCAGCAGGCGTGTGGTGCCTCCACTGAAAATTCTAGTTAGGTCTAACCATTAACATGACTATACCAAGTGCATCTAACAGACAAATATCCAGATCTGTGTGTGGCTTGACCAACCTAACCATTGATATGAAAGGAATAATAATGTGGTCATATGATGAATGATAATTTCAATACCCGATAAACACCAAACATGTGGCACCTTCAATGCTTTAATGATTTGAGAATAAGAGATCAAAAGGCACCTAAATCAGAGAAAATATTATGAACTAGTTATCTTCATAACTGTATTATTTTAAAGACCTAATAATTTAAAAAATTGATTTAATGATTTGAGAATATGAGAAAAAATTAACCTGCAAGTCATAAATCCTTCCACTGACTTCACCAAGATATGAAGAGGACTAGAGACAAGCTGATCAAAAGGCACCTAAATCAGTCAAACTGATTTACCTTAATGGCAAGGATCAGCTCAAATCATTCAATGACCTTATCAAAAAATAATCAACCAAATTGATCAGGTAAGTGAGATTGATAGGAGGGTTTGTCTCGACTTATTTTAGACATTATAGACATGGCTAGGTAAGCAGACTGTTAATTAAAAACCATCGATCGTATTGTCATACTTATCTTAGACATCAATTGATCGATTAGTTTCGATTTGATCAATCAAAAAACTCAGACTTGGCCACTGAGCCATAATCAAGTCCCTTTGGTATGGTAAAAAATATGAACTTGATCAAGCTACAACTATTGAGGCTGATCTAGAGAAATTCTGACCTAATCTAATTCAATATTTGATTAGATTTAATTAATTTTTCTGATTAGTCTATATTTATTTCTAACCCTAGGTCTAATCCAGTTACATGACTTGATTCGAGCTAACCCATTGTCCATCAATTTATAAGGTGTCTTAAGATCATCAATTCTCAAATCTAGATCTTTTACTCTTAATTCTCAATTAAGTATGTGAAATGTGTGTTTCAATTATAAAACTATTTTACTAGAATTTTATGTGAAGCATACATCATATATTATAATTTTTAGATATTAAAAATTAACTTTTCAGATCTAAGTTTAACAATTAAACTTCTATTAATTTGATCTAAATTTCATTTATACATTACATGCATCATATAAAAATTTAGATCTCTATAGATTACATCATATGCAACATCCAATTCGGATCTTGAAATCAATTTTCATATCTAAATTTATTTTATTAAAATTACTATAAATTATAAATTATTTTAGATTTAATTTAAATATATTTATGATCAAAATAATTTTAAATTTTTTTTTATTATTCTTGTTCATGAGATATAATCACAGTGACATCCCTACACGTCATAAAAGAACCCATCGAATGGACAAGAGATGGACTTTAATCTCTACTTTCTCTTATGATTGGATGGTCAGGTGATCATTTCAATCTGAGTACTAGGCTACTAAGATCAAAAATCTAATTTTAAATATAATTTACATCTACATGTATATTGTCAAACAATCTAGGGCATGCACATGAATATGATCATATCAAATATGACATTCATCTAATCTAATTAGCTCAATGCATCATATACTTTTTTTCATATCTAAACCTATATTTATACAACATATAAAATAAATAATTCAGATCTGAAATTAGATAGAAATCTATTTAGAAATACATATGAATGCATAGAAAATAAAATTTTGATTAAACCTATTTTGATGTTGTATAGAATTTTATTTAAAATCAGATCTAAAAATTAGTCAAAATGATTTAATTCAGATCTTGATTAAGTCTAACTTCTAACCTAAAAAATTTTCATAAAAATTCTATTAAAATATATTTAAAATAAAACATAATCAGATGGTTATTCTAATAGAAAATTCTATAACAAAAAATTCTATTTTAACAAATTTATAACAGATTTCAATCAATCATTAATTTGGATCTTGAAATTTGGTCAAAATTAGATCAAAAAAATTTAGATAAATAGGTTCAAATCAGATTTAATATTTACCATAAAAGTTTGGTTACATATTAGATATAAATCTATTAGAAAAAATTAACTATGCATCCATATTATCAAGCCTCGCTCTGATACTAGTTAAAGAAAAAAATTCGATTCAGATCGAATCACCAGGGTGCATCTGAACAAATTTTTATTCTAAAATTTTTATAACCTTTATGATTACCTAATATGCAGTGGAAATGAGATCAAGATCTTTAGAAATTTTTTGAATCAGATGCCTCACAAGATCTGAAAGCACAGACCCTCTACTATGAGCGCATGCCAGGCATTACAGGAAAGAGGGATGATCCTCGGGACATCATTTCTTTTGAAGGGCAGTAAGAGAGGGAGGAGATCTGATCTTAGTTGTGACTCTTCATGCTAAGATGAAGGATGCCTAGAGCTCTTTACATCAAGATGAATTATCATCCTCTTTTTTTTGTCGCACAAAACCTCACACCTCACAGTAGTTTTCTTTCCTTTTATTTTATCGCAAAACCAAGACATGCAACTACCGGTGGTTAAGGTTTTCCTTTTAAATAGATGTGGATGCCCCCTTATCTGATCAAGTTCTTAACTAATTAAGACTCTTAATTCAAATCTAATTTGAATTAGTTCCATCCTTATCCAAGAAGGAAACCTAGATGAGAAATAATTGACGCCAACTATTATGCGATAATTTTCTTCACGTGCAACTAGAGATATGGGGTGGAATAAATCAGTGCCCCCTCTATTAGGAATTATGTTCTAAAGTCAATTGACTTATTGTAAATAATTGAGCTTTGTATATAAATTATTAATCAATGAATAAAAATTATTTTGGCATGTTCATCATATTGACAGCTTCCTTATAGAACTCTTAATTTTTTGATGAAGTCTTGAAAACTATAATACAATTGATAAAGTAGGATTTATCGAATAATTCTTAAATATGTTCATGATCAAATGATACGTCATTAATAGGACGATGACGTTTATCGAGTATAGATCGTTGTATGCCATATAGGTTGGTTATTTTCTTAACCAAAGAGTGTGAGACACTGGTATGATATACAGGTGAGATGTAGGAGTACATAGTCACTAAATAAGTGACTTACCTGCTGAGCACTCTGCTATCAAGGGCAGCTCACGAAAGGTAGGGACATAAGTATCTCTCAGATTTGAGATCGTCATGATGACTTGCAAGAACTCGCTATACTTTAGTGCCGAACTATCTGTATTTTTAATGTAGTGATAGAAGGCTACTAGGTACAGTCAAGTACTTACAAAATCTGTGTGCATCAAAATGAGATTGATCTCTCCAGATTATAAGATTTAATATATCACTATATTTCAATTTAATAAAATCTTGACTATGATAATCTATATGATAGATTTGAAAGATTGAAATATAATGTGGATGACACATTTAGGGTTGACAATAAATCCTAGGTCATCCTGAGCATTAAGGATCAAAGGGATGAATTATGTGGTAACCATACGTCATGTTCTTGAATGTTGCTTTGCAAATATTCAACCTATCCAGATGTTAAAAATCATTGCTAGATGGTTACTTTGACTAGTACAGAAAATAGTTTCTATACTATCGGCTTAGTATTCGAACCTATGGAGTCATGCACAAAGTCAAGCAATGTAGGAAAGAATTGACCAAACATCTATACATTAAAATTTAGAAGTATGCAACTTGATTGAAAAAATAGATTTATTTAATTGAGAATTATGTTAGAGGTCATACGAAATAAAACAATTGACTACGTCTAGCTAGCACTGGACATAAGGTACAGATTTCATTTCAATGATGAATTTGATCTGATCTATGATCCAAAAAATTTTTGAGAGATTGAATTTAAGTGCTGATTATTTTAGATTAGATCTAATTTAATCGGGCTTAATTTAATTAAGGCTAATTGGATTAAAAATTTAAGTTAGACTTGAACCTGAATCCTAATCAGATTGGGATTGACAGTCTATTCGAATTTGGTTCGAATTGGATTCAAATTTAGCCTAATATAGATTTGATCCATAGGGTTTGAAATACCTGAGACTCTCTCTCATATTGGCTAACCAAGAGAACGAGGGGGTGCTAATTTTTTCTCCCCTCTTGTGTGCGTGTGTGAGATTGTGAGGATGCCTAGATTGGTGTCAATCCTTTCTCCCTTTGAATTCCTTCTTGGATAAGGATAGGAACAAATTCAAATTTGATTTGAATTTAAGTCCTCTTCCTTTGGATCTTCATCAGATTGTAGGCATCATCTATTTTAAGGGAGCCACTTTAACCATCGGTGGTGATGTGTCTTTGTTTGTGCGACAAAACAAAACAAAAAGAAAAATCTACCGTGAGAAAAAAGAAAGGAGAGGGTGGACGTTGATCAAATTGGGGTGTGGATTCTTTTTGGCACTCCTCTTCTAGGTGTGGAGAGCTTTTATCCTAGGCATCCATCATGTGGAGGTCAGATCTCCTCCCTTCCCTGCTTTCCTTCTGAATTTTTAGTACAAAGATCTTCATCCCTTTTTTCTGTGGTGCCTGGCGTGCGCACGAAGTAGAGGATCTGTACATCCAGATCTCATGAGGCATCAGATTCAAGAAACCTCTAAGTATCTTGATCCCATCTCTACTGCATATCAGATAATCATAAAGGTTATAAAAATTTTAGAATAGAAATCTGTTCAAATGCACCTTGACGATCCGATCTGAATTAGATTTTTTTCTTCAACTGGTATTAAAGTGAGGTTGATAATATGGATGCATAGTTAATTTTTCTGATAGGTTTATATCTGATATATCACCAAATTTTTATGGTAGATATTAAATCTGATTTGAACCTATTTATCTAAATTTTTTTGATCTGGTTTTGACTAGATTTCAAGATCCAAATCAATGGTTGATTGAAATCTATTATAAATCTGTTATAACAGAATTTTTTATCATAAGATTTTTTGTTAGAATAACCACCTAATTATGTTCTATTTTAAATATATTTTAATAAAATTTTTATAAAGATTTTTCAAATTAAAAGTTAGACTTAATCAAGATCTGAATTAAATATGTTTTAACAAATTTTTGGATCTGATTTTAAATAGAATTCTACACAACATCAAAACAAATATAATTAGAATTTTATTTTCTATGCATTCATATGTGTTTTTTGAATAGATTTCTATCTGATTCCTAATCCAAATTATTTGTTTTATATGCTATATAAATATAGATTCAGATATAAAATAAAATATATGATGTATTGATCTAATTAGATTAGATAAATATCATATTTGATATGATCATATTCGTGTGTATACCTAAATTGTTTGATAATATACATGTAGATATAAATTATATTTAAAATTAAATTTTTGATCTTAGTAGCCCAGTACTCGGATTGGGATAATCATCGGGCCATTCGATCATAAGAGAAAGTAGGAATTAAAATCTCTCTCTTACCCATTCAGTGGGTTCTCTTATGACGTGTAGGAATGCCACTATGATTATATCTTATGAAAAAGAATAGCAAAAAAAATTTAAAATTATTTTGATTATAAATATATTTAGATTAGACCTAAAATAATTAATAATTTATCATAATTTTAATGAAATAAATTTAGATATAAAAATTGATTTTAAGATCTGAATTGGATGTTGCATATGATGTAATCTATAGAGATCTAAATTTTTATATGATGCATGTGATGTATAAATAAAATTTAGATCAAATTAATTAAAGTTTAATTGTTAAACTTAGATCTAAAAATTTAGTTTCTAAGATCTAAAAATTATAACATATGATGTATGCTTCACATGAAATCCTAGTAAAATAGTTTTATAATTGAAACACACATTTCACATACTTAATTGGGAATTAAGAGTAAAAGATCTAGATTTAAGAATTGAAGATCTTAAGGCACCTTATAAATTGATGGACAATGGGTTAGCTTGAATTAGGTCATGTAACTGGATTAGACCTAGGATTAGAAATAAATATGGATTAATTAGAGAATTGATTAAATCTAATCAAATGTTAAATTAGATTAGATCAAACTTTCTTTAGATCAACCTCAATAGTTGTAACTTGATCAAGTTCATATTTTTGATCATACTAAATGGACCTAATTATGGATCAGTGGTTGAGCTCAAGTTTTTTGGCTAATCAAATCGAAACTAATCAACCAATTGATGTCTAAGATAAGTATGACAATATGATCAATGATTTTTAATTGACAGTCTGCTTACCAGGCCATATTTATGATGTCTAAGACAAGCCGAGGCAGACCCTCCCACTTATCTCATTTACCTGGCTAATTTGGTGGATTATATTTTGATTAGGTCACTGAATGATTCGAGCTGACCCATACCATTAAGATAAATCAGTTTGACTTTTAGGTGTCTCTTGATCAGCTTGTCTCTAGTCTTCTTCATGACTTGTTGACATCAATGAGAGGATCTACGACTTGTAGATCAATTTTTTTTCTTATTCTCAAATCATTAAATCAAATTTTTTAAATTATTAGATCCATAAAATGTTACAGTTATGAGGATAACTAGTTCATAGCCTCCCATTAAGGTACATGATAATGGGTCTAGTATTCTAAATAAGCATTGGAGGTGCCACAAACTTGGTATTTATTGGGTATTAGAATAATCATTCATCATATGACTACCTTGTTGTGCTTTTCAGATTAATAGTCAGGTTGGTTGAGTCACACTCGGACCTGGACATCTATCTTTTAGATACACTTGGTGTAGTCATGTTAATGGTTGGACCTAATCGAAATTTTTAGTGGAGACGCCACATGCCTGCTGAAAAGAAGCTTGGGGCAAAATCTAATTGCTAAAAATTATTTAAAAAAATAATTGGTTAAGAACCTATTCATAGATACACAAGGGTTGGTCGAGCCACACTCGGATCTGAATGCAGTCTGTATAGATTCTAGTATCTGCTAAGAGGTTAATGTAATTTCTTAAATTAGAGATAGAGGCTATCAATTCATATAAAATAGTGAAAGAACCTTTAGATTAAAGTTCATATCTTTAGGATTAAAATAATTCATATACTAATAGGTCTTTGGTTTTTTTTCAGTAATGGCTAACACACTATCGCTCCGCTCGCTGTTAGACAGTGACAAGCTTATCGGATCCACTCGATAGCTGATATCGAAAGTTGAAGATCATCTTAGAGTACAAGAGGATCCTATATGTGCTTATAGATCCAGCACCTAAAGAACCTACTGTGAACACACATAGTGCGATGAGAGACACTTATTAGAAGTGGCTCAATGATCGTATTATAGTACGTTGCATCATGAGGGTAGTCATGAATGATGAGCTTAGTCTTAAGTTTGAGGATGTACAATCAGAGTAGATGATTCAAATGTTGAATGAGTCCTTCGGCACTCTTGAGGATGCTAAGAGACATAAAATCTTCTATACTATGTTCAATGTCTGTATGCAAGAAGGGACGTTAGTCACTGATCATGTATTGTACATGATCGAGTAGATTGAATGCCTGAGCAAACTTGGCTTTCCGTTACATGAACAGTTGGCAAGTATGCTATTTTAAACTCGCTATCGAAATCATACTTATCTTTCTTAAGTTATTGTAGAATGACCAAGTCTGCAGTGACTACTATAGTTTGCTAAGATTGCTGCAGACATTCAAGAAAGTCCATCAGCTCCAGAAGGAGCCGGTGCATATAGTAGGAGAGTCATCTATAAGTCACCATTCCTTTAAGAGAGGAAAGAAAAAAAAGGTGCGAAAGAGTCTGCTGTAGATCCATATCCAAAGTAGAGCAAGAAGTCGAAGGTCGATAAGAGCCAGGCAGAATACTTCTTTTACAAGAAGCTGAGTTATTGGAAGAGGAATTATCCTGCATATTTAGCTTTCCTTGACCCTAATAGGCAAAAGAAGAGAAATAAACAATCTATTGCTGCATAAGGTCTTTATATGATAACTCCTTATAATTTCTTTATCTATGATACTACTATCGGAGTACTGGATATCGAAAGTCTAATTCATATTGATAATTCATTGCAGAAACTTTAGGTCAGTAGGAAGTTTAAAGAAGACAAGCAATTTCTGAATGTTGGAGATGGAAGCCTTATTCCAGTTCTAGCTTTATAAACTATGCAACTTATTTTTCAAGTCTAGGATTGTCATGTTAGATAAGTGTCATTATTGTCCTTCCTTTATGATGAATCTCATCTCTATAGGCCTTTTGGCCAAACTTGATTTTATTTTTTTAAGAAAAGATAATTTTTGTGATATTATTGTGAATGATACTACACTTATTAGAGGATAATTGAAACATAGTATATACCTACTATCACAGTATGTTAGTGTAATATACATGTCTAATAAATACCCAAAGATAGACAATGTTAGCGATACCTACCTTTGGCATTGTAGGCTTGGTCATGTAAACAAGAATAGGATAAACAGGTTAACCAAAGAAGAAATCTTTGATATTAATGATTGTGAATCATTATCGACCTGTGAATCCTGTCTTCTTGGTAAGATGACCAAGTCATCTTTTAAGAAAAATGGTGAATGAGCTAGTGATATTCTGGGTCTAATACGTAGTTATGTATGTGACCTATGAACATAAGCACTAGAGGAGGATACAATTACTTCATTATATTTACTGACGATCTATCAAGATATAGGTACGTCTACCTTATGAAGCATGATTTAAATCATTTAAAATATTCAAAAGATTCCATAGTGAAGTAAAAAAATAGATGAAAAAAAGTATTAAAATTTTTTGATCAAATCGGTGAGATGAATACCTCACCAATAATTTTCTGACATATCTAGAGGAGAATGGGATTCTCTTATAATGGACTCCTCTAAAAATATGACAACACAATGGTGTGTCTGAGAGGAGGAATCGAACACTATTGGACATGGCTTGATTCATAATGGATTTTGTAACTCTATCAATCTCTTTTTGGAGATACGCTTTTGATATTGCCTACTATGTATTGAATAAGGTCCCAAGCAAGCCTATCAATAAAACTCCATATGAGATATGGACAGGACATAAACCAGTGCTCTCACACTTTAGGATTTGGAGATGTCTGGATTATGTTAAATGTTTAAAGATCGATAAGCTTGAACTCAGGTCCTATAAATACTTCTTTGTAGGATACCCAAAGAAAATAAAAGGATATTACTTCTACCTCACTGAAGAACAAAGAGTGTGTTGGAAAATATATCCTAAAGCCAATCATCTAGGTTGTAGATGATTGTGCTCCATATAAGTATATGAATTATAAAATAGTAAATGTTATCTGGCAGATTCATCATAAGGAATATATCTTTTAAAATAGAACTCATATATTATGATGGAGTCTTTAGAACTACTTCTAAAATGATAAAAGAGAATTTATCATATGGTTCTTAAATTCTGCTCATGACCAAATGATACAATTGTTACAAGGACGATAACTGTATCGAGTGTAGATCATTGTGTACTATATTAGTTGGTTGTCCTCTTAACCAAGATATATGGTGATATGGGTATGGCATACGGATGATATGTAGGAGTACATTTTACTGAGTATGATCACTTTCAGAGCACTCTACTGTCAAAGATTGCTTTGATGGGATATGGATATATGTGTCCCTCGAACCTGAGGCTGTCTCAGTGACTTGCAAGTAACTCACTATGCTTTGGTGCCGGACTACTTGAATTTCTAATTCGGTGATGGAAGATTTTTAGATACAGTCAAGTACTTGTGAAGTCTGAGTGCGAGTCAAGATGGAATTGACCATTCTAAGTAAAATTGAAGATGATGCATCATTATGTTTCAAATCAACAAAATTTTGGCCAAAGTAGTCCTAGTGAGGAGTCACAGGATTTTTGAGGATGAGACACAATGTGGACCACTCTTCTTAGGTTGACAGTTTAACCCAAAGTCATCCTTAAGCATCAAGTATCAAAGGGATGAATTATACAGTAACTATATCCATAAGGGTTCTAGAGTGTTGCTAGGCATACATTCAGCCTATCTGAATGTCGGATCTCATTGCTAGATGGTTACATCGATTAGTACAAGAATTATTCTTGTGCTACCGACTTAGGTTCAAACCTATGGGATCACACATATAGAAGTACCTGTCTGATCAAATGGCTGATCAATGATTATGAATCGTTGAAGGGTTTAATTATCAATTTGATTGATGATTAATCCTATATAAATATTATAATAAATTATTTACTAATGATTAATAAATTAAAAAAATAATTAATTGATAATATAATTATTAATTGACTCAATTTGATTGAGTAATGAAGATTGGATTAGATCTTATTGAATTAGATTCAATTAGATTAGCTTTGGATTAATTGGATGCAGCCCTATTGAATAACAGGGCTTATTCTAATTGATCTCAAGAATGTATGAATATAAAATTATTTTATATATATTTTGATTGGATTAAATCTTATTAGATAATAGACTTTGATTTGATCAAATATTATTTAATAATAAGCTTGATTGGATCTAGCTCTATTATCAAATAGCTTCTCTAGAACCATCAAGATCTCCATCCTTGGATCAATGGGATTTTTAATCTAACCAATTTTTAATTGGATTGGAGCCTAATTGAATTCATAATTGGATTAGAACCTAATTAGTTAGTTTGTTATATCTAATTCCTAAATTGGTTAGGATTGGATTCAAGAATTAGTTAGAAGTTGAAAAAGATCTTGAGTCCTATTTGGAATAAGACTTAACCAACTTGAAACCACCCCACGAGATATAAGATCTCTGTGCCCCACCTCTTTTTATGTCATGAAACCCCACACCCCAAGAGATGCCGCGCCTCCTTATTTCTTCCGTGAGAAAGAAGGGCATCTCCCCTTCTTTTCTTGTCGGCCAAAACAAGGAGGGGGCATCCAAGAGTTGGACACCCCAAGATCCCTCTCGCAACATCCACTTTCTCTTCTTCTTGATATATTGTTTTGATCTTTTCTTGATAAATTTTAGATATTAAAAAAAAAGCTTCTCTGCTAGTTATACAGTAAAAAATTAGAGAAGAAAAGTTCTTCCTAAGGAGAGAAAGATCAAGGAAGAAGAAGGATCTTCTTTCTTGCATGCAGCCTTGAAAAAGAAGGAGTTCTTCTTCCAAATTTTTTTCTCTATTTTTTTCAAAATAAAAATTAGATTAGATTTAATTTTTAATATATAAATTTAGAGAAAAAATATTAGAAAAAATTTGGTTTGGGTTTGGAGATTCTTGAAGTTTTAGATCAAGGAAGAAGATGAATCTTCTTTCTTGTGTGCAGCCTTGAAGAAGGAGTTCTTCTTCTATTTTTTTTTTTAATTTTTTTTAAGATAAAAATCAAATTAGATTTAATTTTTAATATAAAAATTTAGAGAAAAAATATCAAAAAAATTTGGTTGGGCATTTGGGGCTTCCTTGAGTTCTAGATCAAAAAGAAAAAGGGAGAAGAAGAGAGAAAAATAATTCTTCTCTTGGATCCCTATTTTGAATTTTTTTAGATCTCAAAATTTTATATAATTTTTGGTATAAAAAATTAGATTAGATATAATTTTTATCATAAAAAATTAGAGAAAAAAAGTTTTTCTTAAGGGTGTGAAAGGAAGAGAGAAAGGTTCTCTCTTGTGCATGGAAAATTGAGAAGAAAGGGTTCTTCTTTTGATCTCTATTGTAGATATCAGATGCATGGATCCAGAAAAAAAAAGAGAGGGTCTCCTTATTTTTCAATTTCATTATGTTCTTCTTAAATCAATCAATGGATGATATTTTCACGAGCTAGCACTCTCGAAGAGATCGATCAGTACCAGGACTTTGTGTGGATACCCGTAGAGGCTGGATGTGTGTGCGACTGTCAAACATCATGAAGAACCATCTATCATGGATTTTAGATGTGATGATCTGCTACCCACACTCAGATATGAAGTTTTATATTCAATTAATTTTTAGATATGATCTAAATATAGATTAAATATGTTCTATACTTGCTTAATTTTAGATTTTAGATGTACATACATGCATATTAGTTCATGTCATAGATCCTGGATGGTGATTTAGATTTAATCTATGTATGCATTATAGATTAAATTATTAAATCTATATATATTCTACTGTAAAATTTTTGAAAATGCATGCACAGAACCCACCACACTTTCCTTCAAATGGTATCAGAGCTAGGTTCATTATGACATGAATACATATGCATGTAGAGTTGAAATCTAGATTTAACAATGCATGAGATGTGTTATGATTTGATTTTAGATATGATCTAATGTAAAATTAGATCTAATACAATTTATATTTGATCTAAATTTTTGCATATATGATATGCGAATAAGATTAGATGTTCTGAGTAGCAAAGTACTCAGATTGGGTAATCACCAAGCTGTCCGATCATAGAAGCAAGTAGGATTACATGACCCTCTCTTTCCATTCAATAGGGTGCTCTTTATGGCGTGTAGGGGTGCCATTGTGAGGTCCTATGAAGAAGAAAGCGAAAAAAAAAAACTTACTTTCTTGCAAAACTCTAGATCTTGAAATCTTAGGTATTGTTGTTTGTGATACAAGTTACGAAGAAACTAGTTATATTTAATCTTAATTAATCAAAATTGCTTTGATTGAAAATCATAAAAATTTAGATTTGATCTAAAAGATTTTATGATTTAATGTAAAAGGTTTACATAAAAAATTATTTCATAATCTTAACCCATGTTGATGCTATACTTAATTAAGAATTAAGAAATATATTTTAGATCTAGAATTGTAATTAAAGATCTAATGCCATTGCATAATATGGGACATGGGTTAGCTCGAATCAAATTTTTTTTAATTAGTTTAGATCTAAGATTAGAATCAAAGACTTAATGGACTAAAAAGAGTAATTGATCTAATCTAACCAATAGTTGATTTAGATTAGATCAAGAGTACTCTAGATCAAAAATAATAGTTGTAGTTGATTGAGTCCATATCTTTGATCAAACTAAATAGACCTTGATTCAGGCTCAAAGGTTAAGCTTGAGTCATTAGGCTGATTAGATCGCTAGGTGACTTGAGTTGACCCATGTTGTTAAGGTTAATCAGTATGATTAATTTAAGTATCCTGGACCGACTTGTTTCTAATCCTTCTCATGACTTGATAAAGTTAGTGGGAGGATCTACGACATGTCAGTTGGATCCACTAGTCACTAATCCTTCTCATGACTTGGTGAAGTCAGTGGAAAGATTATGACTTATAGATCGACTGATGTCCTCTAAGATATATTAACTAAATCTTCTAAATTATTAGGTCCATAAAATGAGCTAATTATGGGGATAACTAGATCATAACTTTCTATTAAGGTATATGATAATGAGTCCAATATCCTAAATAGACATTGGAGGCACCACATGCTTGGTGTCTATTACGTATTGGAAATATCATTTATTATATGACCATCTTATTGTACCTTCAAACCAATGCTCAGGTTGGTCGAGCCACACTCGGATCTGGATATCTGTTTTGTTGAATGCACTTAATATTGTCATGTTAATGGTTGGACCTAATCAAAATTTTCAGTGGAGGCCTACATGCCTGCTGAAGAGATGCTTGGGGTAAAATATGATTGCTAGAAATTATTTGAAGAAACAATTGATTATGAACCTACCCATGGATGCACTAGGATTGGTCAAGCCACACTCGGGCCTGAATGTAGTCTGTGTGGATTCTAGTACCTGCTAAAAAATTGAAGTAATTCTTCAGATTGGAGGTAGAGGTTACCAATTCATATAAAAATAGTGAGAGAACCTTTAAACTAAAGTTCAAGTCTTTAGGTTTAAAATAATTCATATACTAAAGATCTATTATTCTCTTTTGAGAAATAGCTAGAAAATTATCATTCTATTCATTGTTAGACAGTGACAATGTTATCAGATCTAACTTTGATAGCTAGTATTGAAAGTTGAATATAGTTTTTGAGCAAATTAATCAAGAAGTCTCAGGCTAACTCAAACAGGCTTAAAAGTCGTTGCTAGTCAAGATAGTTATATGATAATTCTTTGAAGTTTCTCTATTGATAATCCTACTATCGGAGTATAGGATACCGATAGTAAAAGTCATGTTTGTAAATAGTTGTAAAAGATTTTAGGATAGTAGAAGGTTTGAAAATGACAAGAGACTCCTGAATGCAAGACATGGAATCTGTTCCAGTCTTAATATTAGGAATCATCGAACTTATTTTTTCAATCCTAAAGATGTCATTTTAAGTGATTGTCATTTTTGTCCAATCTTATTGATAGTGTCAATAAGAATGATTATTGTAATAT
The DNA here is from genome assembly GCF_000442705.2 of Elaeis guineensis. Classification (NCBI taxonomy): domain Eukaryota; kingdom Viridiplantae; phylum Streptophyta; class Magnoliopsida; order Arecales; family Arecaceae; genus Elaeis; species Elaeis guineensis. Next base: position 52,383,700 of record NC_026002.2, on the reverse strand, counting down.
CATTATAAATGATATTACAATAATGTGTAGACAACTGAAAATGATAAAAACTCATTACCATAGTCTGTTAGTGTAAAGTATACATCTAATTAGCATCCTAGATTAGATAATGTCATTGAAGTCTATTTTTGGTATAATTGACTTATTCATCTTTTATTAGAAAGGATGAATAAGCCAAAGATGTTCTAAATTATGATACATATTGATGTATTTACACTCACGAACATTAATGCCAGAAGAGGGCTTACTACTTCATTAAATTTCTGACGACCTATCTTGACATGGATGCATCTTGTTTATGAAGCATAAATCTGAATCAATTAAAATATTCAAATGATTTTGTAATGAGGTAGGAAAATGAACTGCAAAGAATATTAGAATTCATCGATTTGACTGATGAAGTGAATACCTTTATAGTAAATTTTGACATATCTTGAAAAAAATTAAATTTTCTCTTAATGAACCTCTCTTGAGATATCACTATTTAAAAAGATGTCTGAAAAGGGGAATTGAATCTTGTTAGACATGGTTTGGTCTACTATGGAGTTTGTCTGAGGTCATGTTTTAGAGACTACTTGATATGTGCTCGAGAATGTTTCCAGCAAATTGATCACCAAAACTTCATATGAGATATGGACTTGGATAATTCGATACTCACTTACCTTAGGTTTGAGGTGTCAAACTTATATGAAATGTTGACTAATCGATTAGCTTGGATCTTGATCTGATAAATATTATCTAAAAATATTTATTCTACCTTCTTGATGGACATGAGATGTTCATGAATCTTAAGGTATTTTTTTTGGAAAAGAAGTTTCTTGATGAAGGAACTGATACTGTTAAGAGCAAGCTTGATAAAGCTTGATAGGTAGAAGAACCAACTCTGATACAAACCAACAAAATCGGAGTTGATTAGATCAAATCTAAAATCTAATGTAAAGGCATCCTTGAATAGATACAGTACAGTAATGTATCAACCAAATAGATACTTCAATTTTCAGATTCAAGATAGAGATTTGATCTCCCATACGGATGCAATACAGGGATCTAACCTTGAGAAGTGGCTTGGAGCCATTAAATCTGAAATGAAGTCTATGAAGATCAATGATGTATGGACATTCATTGGTTCACCTGAAGGGGTAAGACCCATAAGGTGTAAGTGAATTTTAGATGGATAAGAGGCACAGATGAAAAGATGGAGACCTATTAATTCTGTCTGATTGCCAAAAGATTTCATCAAAGTTATAGTGTTGACTATGACGAGATGGTTTTCTTATGGCAATCCTCAAGTCCATTCAGATTGAATCAAGCTTCTCAGAGTTAGAATATATAGCTTCATTAAGAATGAAGAAGAATCCTATATGTACAAATAGGCTAATAGTTTTGTAAAATCATTCTTTGTGCTGTTTGGATGAAATTTATTTAATCGAAAATGGCATCCCTACATTACAGAGAATAAAAGCTTGGTTGTTATCTCTATTCTCCATAAAGATTTGGAAGGTTATGAGAACCATCCTTAAATATTTATGAAATACTAAGGACCAATGGCTCGTTTATAGAGAATCTGATTTAAAACCTATGAAATACTGATTCCAATTTTTAGTCGGATGGGAATGACAAAGTTGTGTCAGATTATATTTTTATCCTAAAAAGATGAGCGACATGCTGGAAAAGTTTCATGCAATAGTTAATAGGTAATTTTATTTACGATACGGAGTTCTTTACAGTATCTAATACTGATAAAAAAATTATTTGATTATGAAAATTCATCAGCGAGCATGGAGTGGCACCCTCTATTGATGGTGCAGTCTTTCTATATTGACAGCAGTACTAGAGCCATAGCTCAAGCTAAAGAATTGATGTTCCATCTGTGAACCAAACACTTTCTGCATTGCAATCAACTTGTTCGATAACATCAAAATAAAATCGACCTTAGGAAGATCGATTGAAAGAAAAACTTAACCGACCCATTAACAAGAGCAATCGGATCTAATGAGTTCGATGATCTAAAATAAAAGATGGATATTTGATACCAATCTGATTGGCTTTAGTCCAAATAAAAATTATTAAAAAATATGTCCTAAAGCCAATTGTTGGGTATAAAATACCCACAGCCGAAGTCCTCAGTGGAATCGACTACATGACAACTCCGCCCGGACTCCTACGGGAGCCGGGCTCTGTCACCGACAACTCCAACAGCTACGAGCAGACTCCGCCCGGACTCCTACGGGAGCCGGGCTCCACCACCGACATCGACTACAGGACAGCTCCGCCCGGACTCCTACGGGAGTCGGGCTCCATCCTCAGCATCAACTGCCGGTAGGCCTCGTCCGGACTCCTACGGGAGTCGGACCTCCCCTTTGACTTTAATTGCAGGGAGACTCCGCCCGGACTCTTATGAGAGCCGGGCTTCATCCTCGACACCAACAACTTCAGCCGCAAGCAGACTCCGCCCGGACTCCTACGGGAGCCGGACTCCGCCGCCGACATCGACTATAGGACAGCTCCGCCCGGACTCCTACGGGAGCCGGGCTCCGTCCTCAGCATCAACCACCGGTAGGCCTCGTTCGGACTCCTACGGGAGCCGGACCTCCCCTCTGACTTTAATTGCAGAGAGACTCCGCCCGGACTCTTATGAGAGCCGGGCTTCATCCTCGACACCAACAACTTCAGCTACGAGCAGACTCCGCCCGGACTCCTACGGGAGTCGGACTCCGCCGCCGACATCGACTACAGGACAGCTCCGCCCAGACTCCTATGGGAGCCGGGCTCCGTCCTCAGCATCAACCGTCGGTAGGCCTTGTCCGGACTCCTACGGGAGCTGGACCTCCCCTCTGACTTTAATTGCAGGGAGACTCCGCCCGGACTCTTATGAGAGCCGGGCTTCATCCTCGACACCAACAACTTCAGCCGCAAGCAGACTCCGCTCGGACTCCTACGGGAGCCGGGCTCCACCGCCGACATCGACTACAGGACAGCTCCGCCCGGACTCCTACGGGAGCCGGACTCTGTCCTCTGCATCAACCGTCGGTAGGCCTCGTCCGGACTCCTACGGGAGACGGACCTCCCCTCTGACTTTAATTGCAGGGAGACTCCGCCCGGACTCTTATGAGAGCCGGGCTTCATCCTCGACACCAACAACTTCAGCCGCAAGCAGACTCCGCCCGGACTCCTACGGGAGCCGGGCTCCACTGCCGACATCGACTACAGGACAGCTCCGCCCGGACTCCTATGGGGGTCGGGCTCCGTCCTCAGCGTCAACTACTGGTAAGCCCCGTCCGGACTCCTACGGGAGTCGGACTTCGCCTTTAACCTTGACTGCAGGAAAACTTTGCCCGAACTCCTACGGGAGTCGAGCTTCGTCCTCGACTCCAACGGCTGCAAGACAGACTGCGTCCGGACTCCTACGGGAGCTGGACTCCGTCGATAACTTCAGTAGCGAGCAGACTCTGCCCGGACTCCCACGGGAGCCGGGCTCCGTCCTCAACGTTAACTGCTGGTAAGCCCCGTCCGGACTCCTACGGGAGTCGGACTTCGCCTTTAACCTTGACTGCAGGAAAACTTCGCCCGGACTCCTACGGGATCTGAGCTTCATCCTCGACTCCAACGGCTGCAAGACAGACTGCGTCCGGACTCCTACGGGAGCCGGACGGACTCCTACGGGAGCCGAACTCCGCCGATAACTTCAGCAGCGAGCAGACTCCGCCCGGACTCCCACGGGAGCCGGGCTCCATCCTCAACGTTAACTGCTGGTAAGCCTTGTCCGGACTCCGACGGGAGCCGGACTTCGCCTTTAACCTTGATTGCAGGAAGACTTCGCCCGGACTCCTGTGGGAGCCGTGCTCCGTCCTCGATTCCAACGGCTGCAGACAGTCTTCGTCCGGACCTCTACGGTGGTCGGACTCCGACCACTGCCGAACTTCAGCCGACAGATCAGCACTCCCAGGCCACAATCACGGCCACGATTCTGCTACATTTCTCGCGGCAGATTCCGCGTAGCTCCACCACTCCCTGACAGGCCGCAGTAACGATCGCAGCACTGCTCCACTCCCTATGATGGATCCCACGCGGCTCCATTACTACCTGACCAGCCACGATAAACGGCCACGATCCTGCTCCACCTCCTGCAACGGATACTGCACGATTTTCCCATCCATTGGCAAGTCACGACGACAAACGCCGCCCCACTTCACGCGGCAGACTCCATGTGGCACGCCCCAGCGATAGCCACGGGTCCGTTCCACTACACTTCGCAGCAAACTCCGCCTGACCCTGGGCAGTCCACTGCCAGACGGTTACAAACGTCGTCATCAATCCGTTGCTTCCTTCGCCGATAAAAGGGGGACCCAGATACGTTATTCGATAAGCTCATTTCTTATTTCAAAACTCTGCTAAATTCTCCATTCGAGCACTCCATTCTTGTTGAGGTAGAGAACTGACTTGAGCATCGGAGGGTCTTGCCAGAGCAACCCCACCTCCGATTTAGACTTCCTTTGCAGGTCCCGACGGCGACCGCGACTTCTCCGACTCCAGCTTCTCAGGCGCAAGCAGATTTTTGCACCAACAGGATTGGCGCTAGAGGAAGGGGTCGAACCTCCGCAGTACCCTTGTTCTTAAAGGAGTGTTCAACGGAGCTGCCTCCGATCGTCTCTCCGACACCCACTCCTAATTTTCCCCTGCGAGATCCATGCTCGATGCCTCCACGCAAGGTGTCCACACGACGGTCCATGGCCTCCACAGCCAGATCTCAGGCTCCGGCCTCCCCTCCTGTTTCCCAGCCTCCTCCTCCTCCTCCGGCGGCGGCGGTCGGCGCGGAGCAATTTGACTTGCTGGCACAGCAGGTCAGAGGCCTCATCGAAGCTGTGCAAGCAATGCAGCAGCAACAACCGCAGGCGTCGGCGCACCCGAAAAGGGCATCTCCGGAATGTCAGAACCCGACGGCGGGGCGGGCCACCTGGGCCAGCCGCCCCGTCCTTCCCGGAAAAACAAATCCGAGGATAGAGAGCCCTCAATCGGACCACGACTCCACCCCTGGAAGATCCCTGCCCCCGCTCTGCCAGAGGACCCTCGAGACTCGAAGTCGAGAGGATTTTCTGGACCGGAGGCTCCAAGAGATGAACCGGTGGATTGAAGAACTCCGCCACGCGCCCCCCGCTCATGGTGAGAATATTTGTACTGACCCTCCCTTCTCTCAAATGATCATGCAGGAACCGATCCCGCCAAACTTCAAGCTTCCCCAGTTCGAAAGCTACGACGGGACTTCGAACCCGGTTGATCATCTGGAGGCCTTCCGGATGATGATGCTGCTTCACGGCGCTCCTGACGCCATCTTATGCCGGGCTTTTCCATCTACTTTGAAGGGAGCAGCGAGGAACTGGTACTCGGCTTTGAAGCCGGATACCATCTTTTCCTTCGATCAAATGAGCCACCAATTTGTGGCCCATTTTGTCAGCAGCCGGCGCCCCCAGAAGGGTTCGGAGTCCCTCATCAACATCAAGCAGAGGGAAGGGGAGTCCATACGGGCCTACGTCAATCGCTTTAACATTGCGGTGTTGGAGGTCCGGAACTTGGACCAATCAGTTGCCATGGCCGCCCTGAAAGGTGGCCTTCAGAAGAATGATCTTTTGTTCTCCCTGGAGAAGAAGTACCCCAGAGATTTTGTCGATTTACTGGCTCAGGCTGAAGGATACGCCCGAGCGGAAGAAGCCTTCAAAATGAAGGACGAAGAGACAGCAAGGGAGCGGCAAGCGGGAGATTCGAGTAAGTCCGCAGTTGAGAAAAGGCCAAAGGAAGCCCGACCGCGTTCCCGATCCCCTCCTGGACATAAGCGCGCCCATACTCCACCCCGGGCACGCAGGCAAAGAAGCCCGGACCGCGGGGTTCGGCGGGGCTCCCACCAGGGAGATTTCATAACTACGCCCCCCTCAACGCCTCGAAGGCCCAGGTATTAATGGAGGTCAGGGAGCAGCTCCCTAGACCAGAGAGGATGTGCACGCACCCCGAGAAGCACAACCCCAACAAGTTTTGCCTCTACCACCGCGACCACGGCCACGACACAGAGGAATGCATCCAGCTCCAGGACGAGATCGAGGAGCTCATCCGGTGAGGTCGACTCGACAGATTCATCCGTCGCAGGCCTGAGGGTAGAGGAGACCGGCCAAGAGCCCTTCCACAGCCTGAACCGCAGAGAAGGGAGGAGCAACCCGGGGACCGGCCTCCCATCATCGACTCCATCACCGGAGGGCCTCAAGGAGGAGCGGGAAAACTGTAAATGTATCACTTACGATTTCACCTTGAATCTACTTTCCTTCCTACCTAACGTGCCCTTCCCACCTGGCATGGATTTATTATGACTGGATATGATCCCTCCAAAAACAAAGCCATGTCAGGAACAGGAGGAGAACCTCGTCCTGACATGAGCAAAGTCAAAGACCCGGTTCTCCTAGACCGGATGGGGAGAGAGGCCTTACAACGCCCAAATGTGCCCCCACAGCCATGTCAGGAACAGGAGGAGAACCTCATTCTGACATGAGCAAAGTCAAAGGCTCGGTTCTTTTAGACCGGATGGGGGGAGAGGCCTTACAACGCCCTAATGTGCCCCCACAGCCATGTCAGGAACAGGACGAGAACCTCGTCCTGACATGAGCAAAGTCAAAGGCCCAGTTCTTTTAGACCGGATGGGGGGAGAGGCCTTACAACGCCCTAATGTGCCCCCACAGCCATGTCAGGAATAGGAGGAGAACCTCGTCCTGACATGAGCAAAGTCGAAGGCACAGTTCTTTTAGACCGGATGGGGGGAGAGGCCTTGCAGTGCCCTAACACGCCCCCACAGCCAGGCTGGTAACGAGGGGAGAACCTCACACCGGCTCGAGCAAAATGGAAGGCCCGGACTCCCACGGGAGCCAGGTTCCGTTCACGACGCAAAGGGAGACTTCACCCGGACTACTACGGGAGCCGGGTTCCGCCCGCAAGGAAGACTTCGCCCGGACTCCTACGGGAGCCGGGTTCCGCCCACAAGGAAGACTTCGTCGGGACTCCTACGGGAGCTGGGTTCCGCTTACAAGGAAGACTTCGCCCGGACTCCTACGGGAGCCGGGTTCCACCTACAAGGAAGACTTCACCCGGACTCCTATGGGAGCCGGGTTTCGCCCGCAAGGAAGACTTTGCCTGGACTCCTACGGGAGCCGGGTTCCGCCCACAAGGAAGACTTCACCCGGACTCCTACGGGAGCCGGGTTCTGTCCACAAGGAAGACTTCGCCGGGACTCCTACGGGAGCCGGGTTCCGCCCACAAGAAAGACTTCGCCCGGACTCCTACGGGAGCCAGGTTCCGCCTACAAGGAAGACTTCGCCCGGACTCCTACGGGAGCCGGGTTCCACCTACAAGGAAGACTTCGCCCGGACTCCTACAGGAGCCGGATTCCGTCTACAAGGAAGACTTCACCCGGACTCCTACGGCAGCCGGGTTCCGCCCGTGAGGAAGACTTCACCCGGACTCCTACGGGAGCCGGGTTCCGCCTACAAGGAAGACTTCACCTGGACTCCTACAGGAGCCGGATTCCGCCTACAAGGAAGACTTCACCCGGACTCCTACGGGAGCCGGGTTCCGCCTACAAGGAAGACTTCGCCCGGACTCCTACGGGAGTCAGGTTCCACCTACAAGGAAGACTTCGCCCGGACTCCTACGGGAGCCGGGTTCCGTCTACAAGAAAGACTTCACCCGGACTCCTATGGGAGCCGGGTTCCGCCCGCAAGGAAGACTTCGCCCGGACTCCTACGGGAGCCGGGTTCCGCCCACAAGGAAGACTTCACCCGGACTCCTATGGGAGCCGGGTTCCGCCTGCAAGGAAGACTTTGCCCGCACTCCTACGGGAGCCGGGTTCCACCTACAAGGAAGACTTCACCCGGACTCCTACGCGAGCTGGGTTCCGCCCGTAAGGAAGACTTCATCCGGACTCCTACGGAAGCCGGGTTCCGTCTACAAGGAAGACTTCGCCCGGACTCCTACGGGAGCCGGATTCCGCCTACAAGAAAGACTTCACCCGGACTCCTACGGGAGTCGGGTTCCGCCCGCGAGGAAGACTTCACCCGGACTCCTACGGGAGCCGGGTTCCGCCTACAAGGAAGACTTCTCCCGGACTCCTATGGGAGCCGGGTTCCGCCCGCAAGGAAGACTTCGCCCGGACTCCTACGGGAGTCGGGTTCCGCCCACAAGGAAGACTTCACTGAGACTCCTACGTGAGCCGGATTTCGCCTACAAGGAAGACTTCACCCGGACTCCTACGGGAGCCGGGTTCTGCCCGCAAGGAAGACTTCGCCCGAACTCCTACGGGAGCCGGGTTCCGCCCACAAGGAAGACTTCGCCCGGACTCCTACGGGAGCCGGGTTTCGTCTACAAGGAAGACTTCGCCCGGACTCCTACGGGAGCCGGATTCCGCCTACAAGGAAGACTTCACCCGGACTCCTATGGGAGCCAGGTTCCGCCCACGAGGAAGACTTCACCCGGACTCCTACGGGAGCCGGGTTCCACCTACAAGGAAGACTTCACCCGGACTCCTACGGGAGCCGGGTTCCGCCCGCAAGGAAGACTTCGCCCGGACTCCTACGGGAGCCGGGTTCCGCCCACAAGGAAGACTTCGCCCGGACTCCTACGGGAGCCGGGTTTCGTCTACAAGGAAGACTTCGCCCGGACTCCTACGGGAGCCGGATTCTGCCTACAAGGAAGACTTCACCCAGACTCCTACGGGAGCCAGGTTCCGCCCACGAGGAAGACTTCACCCGGACTCCTATGGGAGTCGGGTTCCGCCTACAAGGAAGACTTCGCCCGGACTCCTACAGGAGCCGAATTTCGCCTACAAGGAAGACTTCACCCGGACTCCTACGGGAGTCGGGTTCCGCCCGCGAGGAAGACTTCACCCGAACTTCTACGGGAGCTGGGTTCCGCCTACAAGGAAGACTTCACCCGGACTCCTACGGGAGCTGGGTTTTGCCCGCAAGGAAGACTTCGCCCGGACTCCTACGGGAGCCGGGTTCCGTCTACAAGGAAGACTTCGCCCAGACTCCTACGGGAGCTGGATTCCGCCTACAAGGAAGACTTCACCCGGACTCCTATGGGAGCCGGGTTCCACCCGCGAGGAAGACATCACCCGGACTCCTACGGGAGTCGGATTCCACCTACAAGGAAGACTTCCCCCGGACTCCTACGGGAGCCGGGTTCCACCTACAAGGAAGACTTCAGCCGGACTCCTACGAGAGTCGGGCTCCATCCACAACTTCTGCAGCAAGGGTTAATGGTGGCGAAATCTGGCCGGCTAACAAGATCAGATGAAAGGAAAAAGCCCCCTCCCAACGATGTCAACATCAGGCAAGTCAGATGGCAAGAAAGGTTCGGCAGACAGCGATATTAGTGCAGCGTGCGGATGAGGTAACGCAAAATGCTCTTTTTATTCTATTTTCGATATACACACTACAAAGCCAGGAAGACCAAGGAAAGAAGGGCAAAACAACAAAAAGGAAGTAACTACATGATAAGATAGAAAGACAAAAAGAGCTCTAAGGAGGCCCTGCTCCCTCTGACCTAGAGTTATCTATTCCGTCCCTCAACCAGGACTGCCTCAGATTCTCTATTTCTCCTTCTAGCTCTTCCCTCTTCCGCAGCGCGTCCTGGAGCGCCCGACGAAGTTGCTGGCTCTCAGCCTCCGCTTCTCGACACCTCTTCCTCAAAACTTCGGACTCCGCCTCCGCGTCTGCGACGGCCCGCCGCTCAAGTGCCAGTTGGATCTTCACTTTTTGCAGCTCGGCTGTCTTCTCCCCGAGGGAGACAGAAATCCCTTCAACAGTGCCTCTCAGGGCTTGGAGCTCTTCAGAATCTTGGGCGGAAGTAAGCTGTGCCCTGTTAGCCAGCTACCTCTGGAGACGAACGACTTCGTCGGCCGCCGTCCGGAATCTCCCTTTATACTCTTCCACCTGCCGGCGCCAGCTAGCCCGCTGCACGTCGTGGCTCATCTCGGCGTCTTGAAGCTGCTTCTGAAGGTCGGAGACCTTCTATAACCACTTCTGTTCATCATCGACCCGGGCCAAGAGCCGGGATGAATTTCCTTCCAGCTGGCCGATCTTCCTCTTCGTAGCTGACAGTTCCACCTTAAGGGCGCTGATCCTGACTTCTTGAGCCCAAATACGGTCGCTGGTGCTCTTCTTGCACTCCTCGAGTTCCTTTGCGAAGTTCACCTTCCTCCGGCTGTAATCCATGATCGCCTTCACATGGAGACTCCGAAAGTGGGCAGCCTCAGCGGCGGCTTCAGAATGGCCTTCTCTTGATTTGCGGAGCTCGCCTTCCATCTTCTTCAACTTCTTCGTCAGGTGAAGGACCTCCTTTTTCAACTGCTGGATTGTCGATTTTAGTGGGACCACCAGGGGCAAGGGGAGTGCTTCTGCAGGGCACTGCCATCGGAAGGCAAAAGCATCAGGGAACGACTCATTGCAAGGAGAAAAGCAGAAAGAAGGAGGAGGGGGAAGGAGAAGCCATCCACAACAAGAAATTCGACTTTATTGATTGAATAATTTTGAAGACAAACAGAAAGGAAATATTGCGACAAAATAAGGGCACAAGATCAGAGGTCTCAGACCTCAGGGGCGGGAGGTGGAGAACTCAGCGCGGGGGGTGCGACCGCAGTGGCGGCAGACGAGGGACCAGCCTCGTCTTCGAACTCCTCAAGGAAGCCGAGGTTAAGCTCAGAGAATTTGCTGGCCACCTTCTCTTGGCAGAGCTCGAACCCCTTGGTGAACGCCTCCTGGCCGAACTGGACATTCAGGTCCCTCATCTCCGCGGAGGCCTTGAATTCCTCCACCGCAAGGGCCCTGGCCTCCGAGACCAGGACCGAAGTTTGCTCGACCAAATGGGCGACCTCGGCCTCCGCCTTCCTCGCCGACTCCTCCAAGATCTGCCTCTCCTCCTCCCGGGCTTGCTTCTCTCTTTCCAGGGCCTCCTGGAGGGCGGCTACTTCAGCCGACTTCGCTTGGAGGCGGGCAACCTTGGCTTGGCAGCGTTCCTCCGCCTGGAGGATGTCCCTTTTCATGCGGCTCACTGCCTCGATATAGGTGAAGAGCTGGTGCCCAATCTGCAAGGCGGATAGAGAATTACGACAAAGGCCGAGTGATCGTGTAAATAAAGATCCGTTTACCTCGAGGAAGGACCCCAAAGAGTCCCAAGCCCACTGCTCAGGATCGACGCGGTCGATCCTTCCCACGACGTCGGACAGGATGCAGCCGTCGATCAACCGTCTGATCAAGTCCCTATCGTTGAAGGGATTCTCTGATCCCTCCTCAGAGCAGACAGACTCATCTACAGCAGCTCGATGGCTACTCGCCCTGCAAGCCACCGATTTCCTCCTCCTCCCCGCGGTGGGCGCCTCCGTGGAGCGAACCCCCGGAGCGGGGAAACCAGTCGGCGGGCTCCTCGAGGAGGCCCGGGGAGCCACTGGCTCGGCATCTGAGGGAATGTCGATGGCCGGGGCCGCCTGGACGGGCACAGCCAAGCTCGTCTCCTCCGCCCTTGCCCTCTTCACTGATCCGGAGGCCGCCGCATCCTTTCTCTTCTGAGCTCTCATGCCCTTGGCGAGCATCCGCGCTGCTTCGGCGTCCATTCCTAAAAAAAAAAAAAAAAAAGAGAGAGAAAGAAGAAAAAGGGGAAGAAGAAGCAACACCGATCAATCAAGAGTCAAAAAAAAAAAAAGAAAAAAAAAAAGAAAAAGAAGAGAAGGGGAAGGAAAAAGAGGTAAAGAGAAGAAGAGGAGAAAGGCAAGAAAAGAAAAGATAAGATGAATACTCGCTGGATCCTGGGGGCTCAGACCGATGTTGAAAAGAAGCTGCTCCCTCAGAAGATTAGGAAGGGAAGGAGCGGGATAAGTTAGAAGCTTCTGGGCGGCCTGGAGGTCATCCTCCCCCAGGCTGGGAGCCCGGCGGACAGAATCCCTCAGAGAGCCCCAAGGGGGCAGGCCCAGTTCCAGGGTCGGGCAGTGGACGAAGAGGTATTTCCCCTTCCAATTGTGGATCGAAGAAGGGGCACCTTTCAGCAACCCCTTCTTACCGAACTGGGGGGAGAAATACCACCAGTCCTTCACCGAAGGATGGCATTTGAAGGTATAAAAATGTCTAAACAAGGAGAGAGACGGCTGAACCTCGACTACGTGGCAGAGGGAGAGAAACCCTATCAAAAACCTAAAGGAATTTGGGGCCACGGAAGCGAGGGAGATGTCCAAGAAGCGGAAGAGGGCAGCGACAAAGGAAGGAAGCGGAAGCCGGAGTCCAGCACGGAATGCTTCCTGGTACAAACAAAAGCGACCGGGAGGGGGAGTGCTGGCCCGGTCAGAAGGGCCTGGTAGCTCCAGGTCGTACTCCGGAGGAACTCCATACTGAACCCTTATCAGAAGAAGTTCCTCCGAAGTCAAGGAACATGGAATAACGCCCGGTGTGAAAATCGGGCGAAGCCCAGCCCCAGACGCGGGTTCGTCCACAGAGACAGGGACCTGGGGGTTTGAAGCAGAAGAACTCTCGGAACTGCTGGGAGCAGAAGAGCCAGAGGATATTTTGAGTAGTTTCGAAGGGGGGATCTAAAGGACCCTAAAAAGACGGACCGAAAGGGGAACGAGAGGCCGAAGACTAACTCGGAGGGATACACAAAAGTAATGACGAGAAAAGAAGCCCCTAGGCGGTGAGAGGAAGGTTGGCACTAACCTATATTACTCTGAAGGACCTGAGGGACGAAAAACGGGAGGCGCCTACAGCTCGAGAAGATGCTCACTGAAGCAGGGCTCTCGAAGAGAAGACAGACACTAGTGAGAACTCAGGAACGGAATAGGACGCCTAAAGGTGGGAGGATGGGTTTAAATAGACCCTGCGATCCGGTGCCATAATGATCGTGAATCCCCCAGGCCAGTCCGCATCCGACACGTGTCCCACTCCCCCTGACAGATGGCTAAAAGTGGCTGACGGTTGGCAGGATCATAATTGCACCGTACCTAGGCCAGTGTACTTGCAGGAATTTCGAAGCATCCCCTCATACCGCTCCAATTCGAAAAGACTCTGGCACGCGCACATTTAATGCCAAAATATCTGGAGGCGGCAGTGCGCAGGATTCAAAGGGACGGTTTCGGCTGTGCCCATCTCTCTCTCTGTACTTCCTTCATTTGAAATTCAAACTCGAAAGTCGGGGGACTGGTGTTGGGTATAAAATACCCATAGCCGAAGTCCTCAGTGGAATCGACTACATGACAACTCCGCCCGGACTCCTACGAGAGCCGGGCTCCGTCACAGACAACTCCAACAGCTACGAGCAGACTCCGTCTGGACTCCTACGGGAGCTGGGCTCCATCGCCGACATCGACTACAGGACAGCTTCGCCCGGACTCCTACTGGAGCCGGGCTCCGTCCTCAGCATCAACCATCGGTAGGCCTCGTCCGGACTCCTACGGGAGCCGGACCTCCCCTCTGACTTTAATTGCAGGGAGACTCCGCCCGGACTCTTATGAGAGCCGGGCTTCATCCTCGACACCAACAACTTCAGCTGCAAGTAGACTTCGCCCGGACTCCTACGGGAGCCAGGCTCCGCCGCCGACATCAACTACAGGACAGCTCCGCCCGGACTCCTACGGGAGCCGGGCTCCATCCTCAGCATCAACCGTCAGTAGGCCTCGTCCGGACTCCTACGGGAGCCGGACCTCCCCTCTGACTTTAATTGCAGGGAGACTCCGCCCGGACTCTTATGAGAGCCGGGCTTCATCCTCGACACCAACAACTTCAGCTACGAGCAGACTCCGCCCAGACTCCTACGGGAGCCGGGCTCCACCGCCGACATCGACTACAGGACAGCTCCGCCCGAACTCCTACGTGAGCCGGGCTCCGTCCTCAGCATCAACCGCCGGTACGACTCGTCCGGACTCCTACGGGAGCCGGACCTCCCCTCTGACTTTAATTGCAGGGAGACTCCGCCCGGACTCTTATGAGAGCCGGGCTTCATCCTCGACACCAACAACTTCAGTCGCAAGCAGACTCCGCCCGGACTCCTACGGGAGCCGGGCACCGCCGCCGACATCGACTACAGGACAGCTCCGCCCGGACTCCTACGGGAGCCGGGCTCCATCCTCAGCATCAACCGCCGGTAGGCCTCGTCCGGACTCCTACGGGAGCCGGACCTCCCCTCTGACTTTAATTGCAGGGAGACTCCGCCCGGACTCTTATGAGAGCCAGGCTTCATCCTCGACACCAACAACTTCAGCCGCAAGCAGACTCTGCCCGGACTCCTACGGGAGCCGGGCTCCACCGCCGACATCGACTATAGGACAGCTCCGCCCGGACTCCTACGGGGGCCGGGCTCCATCCTCAGCGTCAACTGCTGGTAAGCCCCGTCCGGACTCCTACGGGAGCCGGACTTCGCCTTTAACCTTGATTGCAGAAAAACTTCGCCCGGACTCCTACGGGAGCCGAGCTTCATCCTCGACTCCAACGGCTGCAAGACAGACTGCGTCCGGACTCCTACGGGAGCCGGACGGACTCCTACGGGAGCCGGACTCCACCGATAACTTCAGCAGCGAGCAGACTCCGCCCGGACTCCCACGGGAGTCAGGCTCCGTCCTCAACGTTAACTGCTGGTAAGCTCCGTCCGGACTCCTACGGGAGCCAGACTTCGCCTTTAACCTTGACTGCAGAAAAACTTCGCCCGGACTCCTACGGGAGCCGAGCTTCATCCTCGACTCCAACGGCTGCAAGACAGACTGCGTCCGGACTCCTATGGGAGCCGGACGGACTCCTACGGGAGCCGGACTCCGCCGATAACTTCAGCAGCGAGCAGACTTCGCCCGGACTCCCACGGGAGTCGGGCTCCGTCCTCAACGTTAACTGCTGGTAAGCCTTGTCCGGACTCCGACGGGAGCCGGACTTCGCCTTTAACCTTGATTGCAGGAAGACTTCGCCCGGACTCCTGTGGGAGCCGGACTCCATCCTCGATTCCAACGGCTGCAGACAGTCTTCGTCCAGACCTCTACGATGGCCGGACTCCGACCACTGTCGAACTTCAGCCGACAGATCAGCACTCCCAGGCCACAATCATGGCCACGATTCTGCTACATTTCCCACGGCGGATTCCGCGTAGCTCCACCACTCCCTGACAGGCCGCAGTAACGATCGCAGCACTGCTCCACTCCGTATGACGGATCCCACGCGGCTCCATTACTACCTGAGCAGCCATGATAAATGGCCACGATCCTGCTCCACCTCCTGCAACGGATACTGCACGATTTTCCCATCCACTGGCAAGTCACGACGACAAACGCCGCCCCACTTCATGCGGCAGACTCCACGTGGCACGCCCCAGCGATAGCCATGGGTCCGTTCCACTACACTTCACAGCAAACTCCGCCTGACCCTGGGCAGTCCACTGCCAGACGGTTACAAACGTCGCCATCAATCCTTGCTTCCTTCGCCTATAAAAGGGGGACCCAGATACGTTATTCGATAAGCTCATTTCTTATTTCAAAACTCTGCTAAATTCTCCATTCGAGCACTCCATTCTTGTTGAGGTAGAGAACTGACTTGAGCATCGAAGGGTCTTGCCGGAGCAACCCCACCTCCGGTTTAGACTTCCTTTGCAGGTCCCGGCGGCGACCGCGACTTCCCCGACTCCAGCTTCTCAGGCGCAAGCAGATTTTTGCACCAACACCAATCATCTAGGTTGTAGATGATTGTGCTCCATATAAGTATATGAATTATAAAATAATAAATATTATCTGACAGATTTATCATAAGGAATATATCTTCTAAAATAGAACTCATATGTTATGATGAAGTCCTTAGAACTACTTCTAAAATAATAAAGGAGGATTTATCATGTGGTTCTTAAATTTTGCTCATGATCAAATCATACAATTATAACAAAGACGATAACTGTATCGAGTGTAGGTCGTTGTGTGCCATATTAGTTGATTGTCCTCTTAACCAAGACGTGTGATGACACGAGTATAGCATACGGATAATATGTAGGAGTATATTTCACTGAGCGTGATCACTTTTAGAGTATTCTGCTGTCAAAGATTACTCTGATGGGATATGGGTGTATGTGTCCTTCAGACCTAAGACTGTCTCGGTGACTTACAAGCAACTCACTGTGCTTTGATGCCAGACTATCCAAATTTCTAATTTGATGATGAAAGATTTTTGGATACAGTCAAGTACTTGTGAAGTCTGAGTGCGAGTCAAGATGGGATTGACTGCTCCAAGTAAAATTGAAGATGATGCATCATTATGTTTCAATTCAGAAAAACTTTAGCCAAAGTAGTCCTAGTGAGGAGTCATAGGATTTTTGAGATTGAAACACAATGTAGACCACTCTTCTTGGGTTGACAGTTTAACCCAAAGTCATCCTTAAGTATCAAGTGTCAAAAGGATGAATTATACAGTAACTATATCCACATGGGTTCTAGAGTGTTGCTAGACATACATTCGGCCTATCCGGACGTCGGATCCCATTGCTAGATGGTTACATCGATTAGTATAAAAATTATTCTTATGCTACCGATTTAGGTTTGAATTTATGAGGTCATACACATAGAAGTACCTATCTGATCAAATGGCTGATCGATGATTATAAATCATTGAAGGGTTTAATTATCAATTTGATTGATGATTAATCCTATGTAAATATTATAATAAATTATTTACTAATGATTAATAAATTAAAAAAATAATTAATTGATAATATGATTATTAATTAGTTCAATTTGATTGAACAATGGAGATTGGATTAAATCTAATTGAATTGGATTCAATTAGATTGACTTTGGATTAATTGGATGCAATCCTATTGAATAACAGGACTTATTTCAATTGATCTCAAGGATACATGAATATGAAATTATTTTATATATATTTTGATTGGATCAAACCCTATTGGATAATAGACTTTGATTTGATCAAACACCATTTAATAATAAGTTTGATTGGATCAAGTCCTATTATCAAATAGCTTCCCTAGAACAATCAAGATCTCCATCCCTGGATCAATGGGGTTTTTAATCTAACTAATTTTCAATTGGATTGGAGCCTAATTGGATTCATAATTGGGCTAGGATCCAATTAGTTTATTTGTTATAACTTATTCTTAAATTGGTTAGGATTGGGTTTAAGAATTAGTTAGAAGTTGAAAAAGATCTTGAGTCCTATTTGGAATAAGACTTAACCAACTTGAAACCACCCCATGTGACATAAGATCTCTGTGCCCCACCTCTCTTTACGTCGTGAAACCCCATGCCCCAAGAGATGTTGTGCCTCTTTATTTCTTTTGTGAGAAAGAAGGGCATCTCCCCTTCTTTTCTTGTCGCCCATAACAAAGAGGGGGCGTCCAAGAGTTGGACGCCCCAAGATCTCTCTCGCAACATCCACTTTCTCCTCTTCTTCTTGGTATGTTATCTTGATCTTTTTTTATTGATTTTTGAGCATCAAAAAGAGACATCTCTGTTGGTTATACAGTAAAAAATTAGAGAAGAAAATTTTTTCCTAGGGAGAGAAAGATCAAGGAAGAAGAAGGATGTTCTTTCTTGCGTGCAGCCTTGAAAAAGAAAGAGTTTTTCTTTCAAATTTTTTTCTTTATTTTTTTTAAAAATAAAAATTAAATTTGATCTAATTTTTAATATATAGATTTAGAAGAGAATATCAAAAAAAATCTGATTTAGATTTGAGAACTTTTGAAGTTTTAGATCAAGGAAGAAGATGGATCTTCTTTCTTATGCGCAGCCTTGAAGAAAGAGTTCTTCTTCTAATTTTTTTTTCTAATTTTTTTCAAGATAAAAATTAGATTAAATCTAATTTCTAACATAAAAAGTTAGAGAAAAAATATTAAAAAAATTTGGTTGGATGTTTGGGGCTTCCTAGAGTTCTAGATCAATAAGAAAAAGGGAGAAGAAGAGAGAAGAACGGTTCTCTTGGATCCCCCTTTTAAATTTTTCTAGATCTCAAGATTTTATATGATTTTTTATATAAAAAATTAGATTAGATCTAATTTTTATCATAAAAAATTAAGAAAAAAATTCTTCTTAAGGACATGAAAGAAAGAGAGAAAGGTTCTCTCTTGTGCATAGAAAATTAAGAAGAAAGGGTTCTTCTCTTGATCTCTATTGTAGAAATCAGATGCATGGATCCAGAAAAAAAAAAGATGGTCTCCTTATTCTTCAATTTCATCATATTCCTCTCAAATCAGTCAATGGATAGTGTCCTCACGAGCTAACACTCCCAAGGAGATCGATCAGCACCAGGACTTCTTGTGGATACCCGTAGAGGTCGGACGCATGTGCGGCTATCAAGCATCATGAAGAAACATCTACCATAGATTTCAGATCTGGTGATCTGCTACTTGCACTCAGATATGATGTTTTATATTCAATCAATATTTAGATATGATCTAAATATAGATTAAATATGTCATGTACTTGTTGAATTTTAGATTTCAGATATACATACATGCATATTAATTTACATCATAGATCTTGTATGATGATTTAGATTTGATCTATGCATGTATTATAGATTAAATTATTTAATGTATATATATTTTACTGTAAAATTTTTGAAAATACATGCACATCACCCACCATACTTTCCTTCAAGGTGTTCGTCAGTACTAGGGCAACTTTTTTGAAAAGAGAGTTTCTTAGTGGAGGAACTGAAATCACTAAAATTGAACTTGGTGAAGTTCGTGAGGTAGAAAAACTGACACAATTAACTGAACATATAGAATTGATTTAATTGGAGAATCAAATTTAGAGTCTGTAGAGGCACCATTGAGGAGATCCGATAGAGTACTACATCAACCAGATAGATACTATAATTTTTTGGTCTGGGATGGTGATCTTGTCGAACTAGATGAGAATGACGAGGATCTGATCACTTACATTGATGTCAGACAAAGGCCTGACTCTGAGAAATGGCTTGATACCATAAAATTCAAGATGGAGTCTATGGAGATCAATGGTGTATGGACACTTATTGATTTACCCAAAGGAATTAAACCCATAGGGTGCAAGTGGATTTTCAAAAGAAAAAGAGGAGCAAACGAAAAGGTAGCGACCTATAAAGCCCATCTAGTTACCAAGGGATATCATCAGTATTGGGTATAAAATACCCATGGCCGGAACCCTCAGCGGAATCAACTACAGAACGGCTTCGCCCGGACTCCTACGGGAGCCGGGCTCCGCCTCCGACATCAGCTGCAGAACGGCTTCGCCCGGACTCCTACGGGAGCCGGGCTCCGCCTCCGACATCAGCTACAGAACGACTCCGCCCGAACTCCTACGGGAGCCGGGCTCCGCCTCCGACATCAGCTACAGAACGGCTTCGCCCGGACTCCTACGGGAGCCGGGCTCCGCCTCCGACATCAGCTACAGAATGGCTCCGCCCGGACTCCTACGGGAGCCGGGCTCCACCTCCGACATCAGCTATAGAACGGCTTCGCCCGGACTCCTACGGGAGCCGGGCTCCACCTCCAACATCAGCTGCAGAACAGCTCCGCCCGGACTCCTACGAGAGCCGGGCTCCACCTCCGACATCAGTTACAGAACGGCTCCGCCCGGACTCCTACGGGAGCCGGGCTCCGCCTCCGACATCAGCTACAGAACGGCTTCGCCCAGACTCCTACGGGAGCCGGGCTCCACCTCCGACAACAGCTGCAGAACGGCTCCGCCCGAACTCCTACGGGAGCCGGGCTCCGCCTCTGACATCAGCTATAGAACGGCTCCGCCCGGACTCCTACGGGAGCCGGGCTCCGCCTCCGACATCGGCTGCAGAACGGCTCCGCCCGGACTCCTACGGGAGCCGGGCTCCACCTCCGACATCGGCTACAGAACAGCTCTGCCCGGGCTCCTACGGGAGCCGGGCTCCGCCTCGGTATCAATTGCTGGTAGGCTCCGTCCGGACTCCTACGGGAGCCGGACTTCACCTTCAACTTTGATTGTAGAGGACTCCGCCCAGACTCCTACGGGAGTCGGACTCCGCCCGCAGCTTCAGCTCCGAGAGGGTTCTGCCCGGACTCCCACGGAAGTCGGGCTCCACCCACGACCCCAACCGACAGGAGGACCCCTCCCGGACCTTTACAGAGGTCGGACTCCGACCGCTGCCAAGCTTCAATCAACAGGTCCGCGCCCCCTAGCAGGTCACAATAACAACCATGATCCTGTTCCACTTCCTGTAGCGGAATCCGCGCGGCTCCATCACCCCCTACGGCAGATCCATTACTCTCTGACAGGCTGTGTCAACGGCCACGATTCTGCTCCACTCCCTGCGGCAGGTGCTGCGCGACTCCACTACTCCCTGATAGCTAGCGGCAACGGACGCCGCTCCACTACCTGCAACTGGCTCTACGTGGCAGGCCATAACAATAGCCACATGTCTACTCCACTATCCTTCGCAATCAATTCTCCTGACCATGGACGGCCCACTACCAGACGGTTACAAACGTCGCCATCAATCCGTTGCCTCCTCCGCCTATAAAAGGGGGACCCAGATACGTTATTCTTTAAGCTCATTTCTTATCTCAAAACTCTGCTAAATTTTCCGTTCGAGCACTCCATTCTTGTTGAGGCAGAGAACTGACTTGAGCATCAGAGGGTCTTGCCGGAGCAACCCCACCTCCGGTTTAGACTTCCCTTGCAGGTCCCGGCGGCGACCGCGGCTTCCCCGACTCCAGCTTCTCCGGCGCAAG
Organism: Elaeis guineensis; assembly: GCF_000442705.2. Taxonomy (NCBI): domain Eukaryota; kingdom Viridiplantae; phylum Streptophyta; class Magnoliopsida; order Arecales; family Arecaceae; genus Elaeis; species Elaeis guineensis. Next base: position 52,362,961 of record NC_026002.2, on the reverse strand, counting down.
CAGATTTTTGCACCAACAGGATTGGCGCTAGAAGGAGGGCCCGAACCTGGGGAGGAACTATTTTTGTACCTGGCAGTCTCTCCCACAGCCCTCGCAGCTGTCCTTGTCAAAGAAGAAATGAAAGTCCAGCGGTCGATCTACTACATTAGCCGTGCGCTGAGGGACGCCGAGACCAGGTATACTAAATTAGAAAAACTGACCTACGCCTTGTTGATTGCAGCTCGGAGACTCCGACCTTACTTTCAAGGGCACACGGTGATGCTACTCACCGATCAACCGATCAAGGCAATTTTGCACCGAGCTGATACCTCTGGAAGAATGGCAAAATGGGCAATCGAGCTCACAGAATTCGACATCAACTACAAACCTAGACCAGCAATCAAAGCCCAAATATTGGCAGATTTCATAGTAGAGTGCACCATCCCCGAGGAGGCCGAACCTGAGCAAAGCAAAGTTGACGACCTGAAGACTCAACCGAACTCCCCCAACGAAGAAGCCAGTCCCTCTGATTGCTTTTGGACCCTCTATGTGGACGGATCTTCCAACATGGCAGGTGCGGGTGCAGGCCTGATCTTGGTCAGCCCGGAGGGAGTCATCGCGGAGTACGCTCTGCATTTCGAGTTCCCCGCAACAAACAATGGAGCGGAATATGAAGCTCTGATTGCAGGATTAAGGGTCGCCAAAGAGCTTGGAATAGGTCAACTCCGGGTGCACAGCAACTCCCAACTTATGGTGGGGCAAGTCAGCAGGAGCTATGAAGCACGGGAGGACAGTATGGCCAAATATCTTGAGAAAGTGAAGGAGTTCACCCCTACCTTTAGCAGTTTCGACATCAGGCAGATTCCAAGGTCGGAGAATACCATAGCCGATCTTCTCTCCAAACTGGCGACATCGGCTCCGACCGAATTGCCCAAAGGCATCCTCTTTGAAGTTCTAAAACATCCGAGTACGGAAAAACCACGGCCCGTAATGGATATCGACCACGAGCCCAGCTGGGTCGACCCATTGATAACCTATCTTAGGGATAGAATTCTCCCCCAGGATGCGAAAGAGGCCCGGAAACTTCGAAATCAAGCCTCCCGGTACATCCTTTATGAGGGCAAATTATACAAAAGATCATACTCCTTGCCCCTCTTAAGGTGTCTCCGGCCCTCAGAAGCTGACTACGCTTTATGGGAAGTACACGAGGGGGCTTGCGAAAACCATTTGGGTGCCAGATCTTTATCCCACAAGCTACTCCGCCAAGGGTATTACTGGCCAACAATGCATCGTGATTCGATTGAATATGTCAAAAAGTGTGATCGATGCCAGAGGTACGCCAACGTCCAGAGACAACCCGCTACCGAGCTCACACCTTTGAGTGTCCCATGGCCTTTTGCACAATGGGGGATGGATATTCTTGGCCCCTTTCCCATGGCATCTGGGCAAAGGAAGTTCCTCCTTGTGGCGATCGACTACTTCACTAAATGGGTCGAGGCCGAACCACTAGCAAAAATCACAGAAGCAAAAGTACAAGATTTCGTTTGGAAGTCAATCATGTGCAAGTTCGATCTGCCTAGAACCCTAATCACTGATAACGGACGGCAATTCGCGGGAGCATGATTCGCCGAATTCTGTGAAGATCTAAACATCTCCCATAACTTCACATCAGTGGCCCACCCTCAGGCGAACGGTGAAGCTGAGGTAACTAACAGAACCCTGTTGCAGGGAATTAAGACAAGGCTGGAAAAAGCAAAAGGAACTTGAGCGGACGAGCTTTATCATGTGCTATGGGCGTACCGAACCACCCAGAGGCTACCTACGGGGGAGACTCCCTTTGCTTTAGCCTTCGGTACAGAAGCCGTCATCCCGATCGAGCTTAAACTCCCGTCGGCACAAGTCATGACATTCGATGAACCCCAAAATGCACAAAGTCTCAGAACCAACCTCGACCTACTGGAAGAAAGGCGGGAGATTGCTCAGGTTCGAATGGCAGCCTACAGACAGAAAGTTGCCCGATATTACAATGCCCGGGTCAAGAGCAAAGCCTTTAAAGCAGGAGATCTGGTGCTTCGACGAGCTGCTGTCTCACAACCTCAGGACCGGGGGAAGCTCGCCCTGAACTGGGAGGGACCTTATGAGGTCAAGAAAGTAGTTCGGCCTGGAACTTATTATCTCAAGGAGCTCGGAGGAGCCGACCTCCCGCGATCGTGGAGCTCAGAAAACTTACGGATGTACTACCAGTAACTTCGTTTTAGTCGTAAATCGCATACCCATGCATCTTTAGACGATTCAAGCAAACTGTGTCCAAAATAAAAGGGCAATCTCATAAAGTCGAAGGCCCGATTCTTTTAGACCGGATGGGGGGAGAGGCCTTACAACGCCCATATGTGCCCCCACAGCCCTGTTAGGGATAGGAGGAGAACCTCGCCCTAACTTGAGCAAAGTCAAAGGCCCAGTTCTTTTAGACCGGATGGGGGGAGAGGCCTTACAATGCCCATATGTGCCCCCACAGCCCTGTTAGGGATAGGAGGAGAACCTCGCCCTAACTTGAGCAAAGTCAAAGGCCCGGTTCTTTTAGACCGGATGGGGGGAGAGGCCTTACAATGCCCATATGTGCCCCCACAGCCCTGTTAGGGACAGGAGGAGAACCTCGCCCTAGCTTGAGCAAAGTCAAAGGCCCGGTTCCTTTAGACCGGATGGGGGGAGAGGCTTTACAACGCCCTAATGTGCCCCCACAGCCATGTCAGGGACAGGAGGAGAACCTCGCCCTGACACGAGCAAAGTCGAAGGCCTAGTTCTTTTAGACCGGATGGGGGAGAGGCCTTACAGCACCCTAACGCGCCCCCACAAGCCAGGTTGATAACGAGAGGAAAACCTCACGTCGGCTCGAGCAAAATGAAAGGTCCGGACTCCTACGGGAGCCGGGTTCTGATGCCAAGGAAGGCTTCACCTGGACTCCTACGGGAGCTGGGTTCCATCCACGATGCCAAAGAAGGTTTCATCTGGACTCCTACGGGAGCCGGGTTCCGACGCCAAGGAAGGCTTCACCCGGACTCCTACGGGAGCCGGGTTCCATCCACGACGCCAAAGAAGGTTTCATCCGGACTCCTACGGGAGTCGGGTTCCGACGCCAAGGAAGGCTTCACCCGAACTCCTACGGGAGTCGGGTTCCATCGCCGACATCAGCTGCAGGACAACCCCGCCCGGACTCCTACGGGAGCCGGGCTCCGCTGACAACAGCAACTGCCGATAGGCCTTGTCCAGATCCCTACGGGACCCAGACTTTGCCTACGACTTTGATTACAGGGAGACTTCGCCCTGACCCCTACGAGAGCCAGGCTACTCCAACTTCAGGAGGGCTTCTCCGTTCGGACTCTCAAGGGAGCCGAACTTAGCTCCGACTTCAGCAGAGAAAAAACCCAAGCAAAAAAAGAAAGCAAACAGTGCCCGAAGGCAACGAAAGCTCGAACCCCCAAATTCAAGCCCTAGGAGGGACTTCGAGCCCAAAGGGCCCCAAGCGAACCTACAACCGTCGACGAAATGACAATCGGGTATCTTCGAATGGCGTAAGAACCGAAAAGTAGCTCGACAAACGACAACCCCACATGAACAAAAGAGGTCGTCGACGACCTTGGGACGACATGATGCAGACGAAGAGAAGGAAAGAAAAATGAAGAAGTTCGACAGACAACTATTTAATGTGAGATGCAGACGAGGTAACAAAATCTCTTTTTCATTTAACAAGAGTATACGTTACAGGACCCGGTGGGTCAGGAAAAAAAGAAGAAGAAGATACACGTCATCGCAAGCCTCGCAAACACGGTTCGGGAAGGGTGCACCGGAGGCCACTCCGAGCTACGAACTCCTCTTCCCATCTCTGTCCTTCTCGATCGCGTTCTCCAGTGCGTGTAACAGCTCTCGCCCCATCTCGCCTCATTCTGTCTCCGAAGTCCCAACCCTAGCGGGAAAAGGGTGGGATAGATCTCCGGAGGCGGTAAGGGCAACGGCGGCAGTAGCGAAGACCTGTTTCAAGAAGAACCGGAGTCACCTCGGAAGCGGTAGCGACGCCAGAGATGTGCCTCATCTCCGAATGCCCCACGACAGCCGCCACCCAAAATGCTTCGGGAAGGTCAGCATGCACTACTTCCACCGTCCCCGCAACAAGTTCCACTGCCCCACCGTCGACGCCGACCGCCTCCGGTCCCTCGGCCCCGACGATGTCAAGGATCCCGTCATGGCTTATAACGGCAGCTCTGCCCTCTTGACCGATATCACCCCGCCTTGCTACTCCAAAATTCATGGGCAGAATAACTTCACCGACAGCCCCCGTTACTAAACCCCTGTTGTTGAAGGAATTCTTCCCTGAGCCCCCTTTAAAACGACGGAGATTCTCACCGGCCGCCGTTCTCCTCCTCACCTTCCTCCAAGCCCTAAAAATCCCCTCAAGAACAGCCTCCGGGGTAGAGGACATGGTGTAGAAACCCTCAGAGAAGGATTGGGGGGCTGAAGAAGGCAAGGACTGGTGCGAGGGAAGCAAGGCTCTCAGGCGAAAGAAGGGCGCCAGGATGAAGCCATGAAAGGACTAGGGGGTTTAAATAGCCGACGGATCCTAGCGCAATTATGGCGGTGAGTCTTCCTAGACCAACTGGTGCGTGCCATGTGTCGCGCTTATCCCCTTCATCACTATCGAGGGTTGACCGTTCGCAAATTCCCGTGGCACGGTGCTGGGGAACGCATTTTGACGGGGGTTCCGAAAAGACTCTTCAGGTCACCTTCACCGAAAAGCGGGCTCTGACGTACACACATTAAATGCCAAAATATCTGGAGGTGGCAGTGCGCAGGATTCGAAGAGACGGTCCCGGCTGTACCCATCTCTCTCTGTACTTCCTTCGTTTGAAATTCAAACTCGGAAGTAGGGGGACTGGTGTTGGGTATAAAATACCCACAGCCGGAACCCTCAGCAGAATCAACTACAGAACGGCTTCGCCCAGACTCCTACGGGAGCCGGGCTCCACCTCCGACATCAGCTGCAGAACGGCTTCGCCCGGACTCTTACTGGAGTCGGGCTCCGCCTCCGACATCAGCTACAGAACGGCTCCGCTCGGACTCCTACGGGAGCCGGGCTCTGCCTCTGACATCAGCTACAGAACGGCTTCGCCCGGACTCCTACGGGAGCCGGGCTCCACCTCCGACATCAGCTACAGAACGGCTCCGCCCGGACTCCTACGGGAGTCGGGCTCCGCCTCCGACATCAGCTACAGAACAGCTTCGCCCGGACTCCTACGGGAGCCGGGCTCCGCCTCCGACATCAGCTGCAGAATGGCTCCGCCCGGACTCCTACGGGAGCCGGGCTCCACCTCCGACATCAGCTACAGAACGGCTCCGCCCGGACTCCTACGGGAGCCGGGCTCTGCCTCCGACATCAGCTACAGAACGGCTTCGCCCGGACTCCTACGGGAGCCGGGCTCTGCCTCCGACATCGGCTGTAGAACGGCTCCGCCCGGACTCCTACGGGAGCCGGGCTCCGCCTCTGACATCAGCTACAGAACGGCTCCGTCCGGACTCCTACGGGAGCCGGGCTCCACCTCCGACATCGGCTGCAGAACAGCTCCGCCCGGACTCCTACGGGAGCCGAGCTCCGCCTCCGACATCGGCTACAGAACAGCTCTGCCCGGGCTCCTACGGGAGCCGGGCTCCGCCTCGGTATCAATTGCTGGTAGGCTCCGTCCGGACTCCTATGGGAGCCGGACTTCACCTTCAACTTTGATTGCAGAGGACTCTGCCCGGACTCCTACGGGAGTCGGACTCCGCCCGTAGCTTCAGCTCCGAGAGGGTTCCGCCCGGACTCCCATAGAAGTCGGGCTCCACCCACGACCCCAACCGACAGGAGGACCCCTCTCGAACCTTTACAGAGGCTGGACTCCGACCGCTGCCAAGCTTCAATCAACAGGTCCGCGCCCCCTAGCAGGTCACAATAACAACCATGATCCTGTTCCACTTCCTATAGCAGAATCCGTGCGGCTCCATCACCCCTTGCGGCGGATCCATTACTCTCTGACAGGCTGTGTCAACGGCCACGATTCTGCTCCACTCCCTGCGGCAGGTGCTGCGCGACTCCACTACTCCCTGACATCTAGCGGCAACGGACGCCGCTCCACTACCTGCAACTGGCTCTACGTGGCAGGCCGTAACAATAGCCACGTGTCTACTCCACTATCCTTCGCAATCAATTCCCCTGACCATGGGCGGCCCACTACCAGACGGTTACAAACGTCGCCATCAATCCGTTGCCTCCTCCGCCTATAAAAGGGGGATCCAGATACGTTATTCTTTAAGCTCATTTCTTATCTCAAAACTCTGCTAAATTCTCCGTTCGAGCACTCCATTCTTGTTGAGGCAGAGAACTGACTTGAGCGTCGGAGGGTCTTGCCGGAGCAACCCCACCTCCGGTTTAGACTTCCCTTGCAGGTCCCGACGGCGACCGCGGCTTCCCCGACTCCAGCTTCTCCGGCGCAAGCAGATTTTTGCACCAATAATTAGTATTATGGTATTGACTATGATGAGATGTTCTCTCTCATGACAATGCTTAAGTCCATCTAGATTATTCTTGCAATAGCAGTACACTTAGATTATGAGATCTGACAAATGGATGTCAAAATTGCTTTTCTTAAAAGAGAGTTGGAAGAAGAGGTGTATTTCACACAACCTAAAGGGTTCATATTCATAAATGAATCTAAAGTGTGCAAGCTAAACATATCCATGTATGGATTGAAACAAGCATCCAGGAGTTGGAACATGTGTTATGATAAGATGATCAAAATATATGGCTTCGTTAAGAATAGAGAAAGATCTTGCATCTACAAATAGACTAACAATTCTATAGTCATCTTTCTTGTATTGTATATAGATGATGTACTCTTAATAGTAAATGACATATTTACTTTACAAAATATAAAGCTGTGGCTATCATCACAGTTCTCCATGAAGGATTCAGAAGAAGCATCCTATATTTTAGGGATGAAGATCTATAGAGATAGATCTAAAAAGTTTCTTGAATTGTCCCAATCCACGTACATAGACACCATATTGAAATGGTTCAATATAGATAATTTCAAAAATGACTATCTTTCGATAGGCTATGAAATTACTCGCTCTAGAAAGGATTGTCCGATAGTCTCTTAAGAGAGAGAACGTATGAATAAAATCCCATATACCTCAGTAGTGGGATCTATCATATATGCTATGACATGTATGAGGATAGATGTGGCACACTCACTAGGGGTAGTGAGTAGATACCAATCTGATCTAGATGAAAAATATTAGAAGGTTGTAAAGATAATCCTTAAGTATTTAAGAAATACTAAGGATCAATGACTTGTTTATAGAGATACTAACTTGAAACTTATGAGATATACTTGTTGGTGCAAAAATCTGCTTGCGCCGGAGAAGCTGGAGTCGGGGAAGCCGCAGTCGCCGCCGGGACCTGCAAGGGAAGTCTAAACCGGAGGTGGGGTTGCTCCGGCAAGACCCTCCGACGCTCAAGTCAGTTCTCTGCCTCAACAAGAATGGAGTGCTCGAACGGAGAATTTAGCAGAGTTTTGAGATAAGAAAATGAGCTTAGAGAATAACGTATCTGGGTCCCCCTTTTATAGGCGGAGGAGGCAACGGATTGATGGCGACATTTGTAACCGTCTGGTAGTGAGCCGCCCATGGTCAGGGGAATTTATTGCGAAGGGTAGTGGGGTAGACCCGTGGCTATTGTCATAGCCTGCCACGTAGGGCCTGTTGCAGGTAGTGGAGCGGCGTCCGTTGCTGCTAGTTGTCAGCGAGTAGTGGGATCGTGCAGCACCTACCGCAGGGAGCGGAGCAGAATCGTGGCCGTTGACATAGCCTGTCAGAGAGTAATGAGTCCGCCGCAGGGGGTGATGGAGCCGTGCGGAATCCGCTACAGGAAGTGGAACAGGATCATGGTTGTTATTGCGATCCGCCAAGGGGCGCGGATCTGTTGATTGAAGCTCGGTGACGGTCGAAGCCCGGCCTCTGTAGAGGTCCGGGAGAGGTCCTCCTGGCGGCCGGGGTCGTGGGCGGAGTCTGACCTCCGTGGGAGCCCGGGCGGAGCCGTGCCGCAGGGGATGTCGGAGGCGGAGCCCGGCTCCCGTAGGAGTCCGAATGGAGCTTACCAGCAGTTGATACCGAGAGCAGAGCCTGGCTCCCGTAGGAGTTTGGGCGGAGCTGTGCTGCAGTCGATGTCGGAGGCGGAGCCCGGCTCTCGTAGGAGTCCGGGCGGAGCTGCTCTGTAGCGGATGTCGGAGGCGGAGCCCGGCTCCCGTAGGAGCCCGGGCGGAGCCCTCTCGGAGCTGAAGTTGCGGGCGGAACCCGGCTCCCGTAGGAGTCCGGGCAAAGTCCTCTGCAATCAAAGTTAGAGGTGAAGTCCGGCTCCCGTAGGAGTCCGGACGGAGCTTACCAGCAGTCAAAGGTAGAGGTGAAGTCTGGCTCCCGTAGGAGTCCGGAGCTTACCAGCAGTTGATACCGAGAGCGGAGCCTGGTTCCCGTAGGAGTCCGAGCGGAGCTGTGCTGCAGTCGATGTCGGAGGCGGAGCCCGGCTCCCATAGGAGTCCGGGCGGAGCTGCTCTGCAACTGATGTCGAAGGCGGAGCCCGGCTCCCGTAGGAGTCTGGGCGGAGCTGTGCTGCAGCTGATGTCGAAGGCGGAGCCCGGCTCCCGTAGGAGTCCGGGCGGAGCTATTCTGTTCCATTGTCGATTTCGCTGGGGGTTTCGACTGTGGGTATTTTATACCCAACACTAGTCCCCCTACTTCCGAGTTTGAATTTCAAATGAAGGAAGTACAGAGAGAGAGATGGGTGCAGCCGAAACCGTCCCTTCGAATCCTATGCACTGCTGCCTCCAGATATTTTGGCATTTAATGTGCGTACGTCAGAGCCCGCTTTTCGGTGAAGGTGACCTGAAGAGTCTTTTCGGAACCCCTGTTGAAATGCGATCCCAAGCGCCATGCCACGGGAATTTGCAAGCGGTCAACCCTCGATAGCAATGAAGCGGATAAGCGCGACACGTGGCACACACCAGCTGGCCCAGGAATACTCGCCGCCATAACTGCGCCAGGATCCATCGGCTATTTAAACCCCTCAGTCCTTTCATGGCCTCATCCTGGCGCTTTTCTTTCCCCTGAGAGTCTTGCTTCCCTCGCACCAGTCCTTGCCTCCTTCAGCCCCCAATTCTTTTCTGAGGGTCCCTACACCATGTCCTCTACCCCGGAAGCCGTCCTTGAGGGGATTTTTAGGGCTTGGAGGAAGGTGAGGAGGAGAACGGCGGCCGGTGAGACTCTCCGTCATTTTAAAGGGGGCTCGAGGAAGAATTCCTTCAATAACGGGGGTTTAGTAACGGGGGCTGTCGGTGAAGTTATTCTGTCCCGCAAATTTCAGAGTAGCAAGGCGGGGTGATACCGGTCAAGAGGGCAGAGCTGCCGTCATAAGCCATGACAGGATCCTTGACGCCATTGGGGCCGAGGGACCGGAGGCGGTCGGCATCGATGGCGAGGCAGTGGAACTTGTTGCGGGGACGGTGGAAGTAGCGCATGCCGACCTTGCCAGAGCAATTTGGGTGGCGGCTGTTGTGGGGCGTTCGGAGATGAGGCACATCTCTGGCGTCGCTACCGCTTCCGAGGTGACTCCGGTTCTTCTTGAAACAGGTCTTCGCTACTGCCACCGTTGCCCTTACCGCCTCCGGAGATCTATCCCACCCCTTTCCCGCTAGGGTTGGGACTTCGGAAACAGAATGAGGCAAGATGGGGCGAGAGCTGTTACACGCACTGGAGAACGCAACTGAGAAGGATAGAGATGGAGAGAGGAGTTCGTAGCGGCCTCCGGTTCGTCCTGCCCGAACCGTGCTTGCGAGACTTGTAATGACGTGTATCTTCTTTTTCTTTTTTTTTTTTTTTTCTTCTGACCCACCGGGTCCTGTAACGTGTACTCTTGTTAAATGAAAAAGAGATTTTGTTACCTCGTCTGCATCTCGCATTAAATAGTTGTCTGTCGAATTTCTTCATTTTCCTTTCCTTCTCTTCGTCTGTATAACGTCATCCCAAGGTTGTCGGCGACCTCTTCAGTTCATGTGGGGTTGTCGTTTGCCGAGCTACTTTTTCAGTTCTCACGCCGTTCGAAGATACCCGATTGTGATTCCGTTGACGGCTGCAGGCTCGCTTGGGGCCCTTCGGGCCCGAAGTCCCCCCTAGGGCTTGAATTTGGGGGTCCAGGCTTCCGTTGCCTTCGGGCACTATTTGCTTTCCTTTTTGCTTGGGTTTTTTCTCTGTTGAAGTCGGAGCTGAGTCCGGCTCCCTTGGGAGTCCGAGCAGAGAAGTCCTCCTGAAGTTCGAGTAGCTTGGTTCTCGTAGGGGCCAGGGCAAAGCTTTCGTTTTCCTGCAATCAAAGTCCTAGGCAAAGTCTGGCTTCCGTAGAAGTCCGGGCGGGGTTGTCCTGTAGCTGATGTCGGCGATGGAGCCCGGCTCCTGTAGGAGTCCGGGTGAAATCTTTTTTGTCGTTGGAACCCGGCTCCCTAGGAGCCCGGGTGAAGTTTTCTTTGTCGCTGGAACCCGGCTGTCGTAGGAGTCTGGGTGGAGCCTTCTTTGTCGCTGGGACCCGGCTCCCGTAGGAGTCCGAGTGGGGCCTTATTTGTCGTTGGGACCCGGCTCCCGTAGGAGTCCGGGTGGGGTCCTCTGCGATCAAAGTTAAAGATGAAGTCCGACTCCCGTAGGAGTCCGGACGGAGCTTACCAGCGGCTGATACTGAGAGCGAAACCCGGCTCCCGTAGGAGTCCGGGTGAAGTCTTCTTTGTCGTTGGGACCCGGCTCCCGTAGGAGTTCGGACCTTTCGTTTTGCTCGGGCCGGCGTGAGGTCCTCCTCGCGTTATCAGCCTGGCTTGCGAGGGCGCTTTAGGGCACTGTGGGGTCTCTCCCCCATCCGATCTAGAAGAATCGAGTCTCCGAGTTTGCTCAAGTTAGGGCGAGGTTCTCCTCCTGTCCCTAACAGGGCTGCGGGGGCACATTAGGGCGTTGTAAGGCCTCTCCCCCCATCCGGTCTAAAAGAACCGGGCCTTCGACTTTGCTCATGTCAGGACGAGGTTCTCCTCCTGTTCCTGACATGGCTGCGGGGGCACATTAGGGCGTTGTAAGGCCTCTCCCCCCATCCGGTCTAAAAGAACCGGGCCTTCGACTTTGCTCAAGTTAGGGCGAGGTTCTCCTCCTGTCCCTAACAGGGCTGCGGGGGCACATATAGGCGTTGCGAGGCCTCTCCCCCCATCCGGTCTAAAAGAACCGGGCCTTCGACTTTAAGAGGTTGCCCTCTTGTTTTTGATACAGTTTGCTTGAATTGTCCCAAGACATATGGGCACGCATTTTTTGATTAGGATGAAATTACTGGTAGTACATCCGTAAGTTTTCTGAGTTCCATGGTCGCGGGAGGTCGGCTCCTCCGAGCTTCTTAAGATAATAAGTTCCAGGCCGGACTACTTCCTTGACCTCGTAAGGTCCCTCCCAGTTTAGGGCAAGTTTCCCCTGGCCCTGTGGTTGCGAGACAGCAGCTCATCGGAGTACTAGATCTCCTACTTTAAATGCCTTGTTCTTGACCCGGGCGTTGTAATATCGGGCAACTTTCTGTCTGTAGGCTGCCATTCGAACCTGAGCAATCTCCCGCCTTTCTTCCAGCAGGTCGAGGTTGGCTCTGAGACTTTGTGCGTTTTGGGGTTCGTCGAATGCCACGACTCGTGCCGACGAGAGTTTAAGCTCGATCGGGATGACAGCTTCCGTACCAAAGGCTAAAGCAAAGGGAGTCTCCCCTGTAGGCAACCTCTGGGTAGTTCGGTACGCCCATAGCACATGATAAAGCTCGTCCGCCCAAGTTCCTTTCGCTCTTTCAAGCCTTGTCTTAATTCTCTGCAAAAGGGTTCTGTTAGTTACCTCAGCTTCGCCGTTTGCCTGAGGATGGGCCACTGATGTGAAGTTGTGGGAGATGTTTAGATCTTCACAGAATTCAGTGAATCTGGCTCCTGCGAATTGCCGTCCATTATCAGTGATTAGGGTTCTAGGCAAACCGAACCTGCATACGATTGATTTCCAGACGAAATCCTGCACTTTCGCTTCTGTGATTTTTGCTAGTGGCTCGGCCTCGACCCATTTGGTGAAGTAGTCGATCGCTACAAGGAGAAACTTCCTTTGACCGGACGCCATGGGAAAGGGGCCTAGAATGTCCATCCCCCACTGTGCAAAAGGCCATGGGGCACTCAAGGGCGTGAGCTCGGTAGCGGGTTGTCTCTGGACGTTGGCGTATCTCTGGCATCGATCACATTTCTTGACATATTCGATCGAATCACGATGCATTGTTGGCCAGTAGTATCCTTGGCAGAGTAACTTGTGGGATAAAGATCTGGCCCCTAGATGGTTTCCGCAAGCTCCCTCGTGTACTTCCCATAAAGCGTAGTCAGCTTCTGAGGGCCGGAGACACCTTAAGAGGGGCAAGGAGTATGATCTTCTGTACAATTTGCCCTCATAAAGGATGTACCGAGAGGCTTGATTTCGGAGCTTCCGGGCCTCTTTCACATCCTGGGGGAGAACCCCATCTTTAAGATAGATTGTCAGTGGGTCGACCCAGCTGGGCTCATGGTCGATCTCCATTACGGGCCGCGGTTCTTCCATACTCGGATGTTTTAAAACTTCAAAGAGGACGCCTTTGGGCAATTCGGCCGGAGCCGATGTCGCCAGTTTGGAGAGAAGATTGGCTCTGGTATTCTCCGACCTTGGAATTTGCCTGATGTTGAAACTGCTAAAGGCGGGGGTGAACTCCTTCACTTTCTCAAGATATTTGGCCATACTGTCCTCCCGTGCTTCATAGCTTCCGCTGACTTGCCCCACCACAAGTTGGGAGTCGCTGTGCACCCGGAGTCGACCTATTCCAAGCTCTTTGGCGACCCTTAATCCTGCAATCAGAGCTTCATATTCCGCTCCATTGTTTGTTGCGGGGAACTCGAAACGCAGAGCATACTCCGCGACGACTCCCTCCGGACTAACCAAGATTAGTCCTGCACCTGCGCCTGCCATGTTGGAAGATCCGTCCACATAGAGGGTCCAAAAGCAATCGGAGTGGCTGGCTTCTTCGTTGGGGGAGTTCGGTCGAGCCTTCAGGTCGTCAACTTTGCTTCGCTCAGGTTCGGCCTCCTCGGGGATGGTGCACTCTACTATGAAATCTGCCAATATTTGGGCCTTTATTGTTGGTCTAGGTTTGTAGTTGATGTCGAATTCTATGAGCTCGATTGCCCATTTTGCCATTCTCCCAGAGGTATCAGCTCGGTGCAAAACCGCCTTGATCGGTTGATCGGTGAGTAGTGTCACCGTGTGCCCTTGAAAGTAAGGTCGGAGTCTCCGAGCTGCAATCAATAAGGCGTAGGTCAGTTTTTCTAATTTAGTATACCTGGTCTCGGCGTCCCTCAGTGCACGGCTAATGTAGTAGACCGGCCGCTGGACTTTCATTTCTTCTTTGACAAGGACCGCTGCGAGGGCTGTCGGAGAGACTGCCAGGTACAAAAATAATTCCTCCCCAGGTTCGGGCTTCACCAGCAGTGGAGGTGAGCTAAGGTAGCCTTTTAATTCTTCGAATGCCTGTTGGCATTCAGGGGTACAACAGAAGTTCTTCGGTTGCTTGAGGGTTTGGAAGAAGGGCAAACATCGTTCGGTCGACCTCGCGACAAAGCGATTAAGAGCTGCAATCCTTCCCGTGAGGCACTGAACCTCCTTGATCGACCTTGGGGCGGTCATCTCTTGGATGGCGCGAATTTTCTCTGGATTGGCCTCAATCCCGCGCCCCGATACCATGAAGCCCAGGAACTTTCCTGAGGTTACCCCAAAGGCGCATTTGGTCGGGTTCAGCTTCATTCTGTACTTTCGAAGAGCGCCAAAAGTTTCCTCAAGGTCGGCGACATGATCTCCGGAAGACCTGCTTTTTACAAGCATGTCGTCTACGTAAACCTCCATGTTTCGGCCGATCTGCTCTTTGAAGATTTTGTTCACCAGTCGTTGATAGGTGGCGCCCGCGTTCTTGAGGCCGAACGGCATGACCCTGTAGCAGTAAAGGCCCTGATTAGTGATGAAAGCTGTCTTTTCTTCATCTTTCGATGCCATTCTAATCTGGTTATAGCCGGAGAACGCGTCCATAAAAGTGAGGAGCTCATGGCCCGAGGTGGCGTCCACCAGTTGGTTGATCCTGGGAAGGGGGTAGCTGTCTTTTGGGCAAGCCTTATTCAGCTTTTTGAAATCGATACACATCCTCCACTTGCCGTTTGCTTTCTTGACCAGAACAACATTGGAGATCCACTCAGGATAATTGACTTCTTTGATAAATCCGGCCTTGAGAAGCTTATCCACTTCCTCGGCTATTGCTTTCTGCCTCTCCGGGGCATGACTCCGGATTTTTTCTTTCGTCGGCCGATGTTTAGGGTCGACCGCCAGATGATGTTCCATGACTTCTGTGTCGATCCCCGGCATATCCGCCGGGACCCATGCGAAAACGTCCGCATTCCTTTGGAGGAAATCCACAAGATGCGTCCGCACTTCCTCCTCCAGGTTGGAGCCAATTAACACCACATGCTCCGCATTCCCATCATTCAAAGGAATTGGTATTAGGTCTTCGATTGGACTGCCCCTCTCTTCAGTGAGGTCATCGCGCGCATCCAATCCGTCGATCGGACAGAGGTCCGCTTGATCGTTTCTTTGCAAGGCAATGTTGTAGCAATGCCTGGCCAGTGCTTGGTCTCCCCGGACTTCCCCGATCCCCTGGCTGGTGGGGAACTTCAATTTCAAATGGTAGGTTGAAACAACAGCTCTGAGGGCATTGAGGCCGAGTCGGCCAAGAATTGCATTGTAGGCAGATGGCGCCTTTACCACCAGGAAATTTACTAGAGCTCTGGACTGCTTTGGATGCTGACCCGCGGTCACAGTTAGAGCTATCATTCCTTCCGTCGGAACGGCGTCACCGGTAAACCCTATTAAGGGGGAGCAAATCGGCCTTAGATGACCGCCAAGAGTGGCCATTCTTGAAAAGGCGTTGTAGAACAAGATGTCGGCCGAACTCCCGTTGTCGACGAGAATGCGAAGGACGTCATAATTTGCTATGTTCAAGGAAACCACGACCGCATCGTTATGAGGGAATTGGACTCCCTGGGCATCTTCTTCAGTGAAGGCTATGGGCTCTTCAACCTTTTGCCGCTTGAGGGATGCGGCTGGTGTGATGACTGCCTCCCGTCGGGATTCCCCCAAGATGATGTTGACGGAATCCGACGGAGACCGGTCATCCGGCCACCCTTTATCGGCGACCATAGCCGGAGGTAGTTGTGCAGAGACCTCGCGAGAGGGCATCAGATGGGGGAAGGAAGATTGGGCGCTGGAAAGGACGGTCGGAAGCGGATCCGTTGAGCGCTCCTTCAAGAACAAGGGTGCTGCGAAGGCACAGCCCTTCCTCTAGCGCCAATCCTGTTGGTGCAAAAATCTGCTTGCGCCGGAGAAGCTAGAGTCGGGGAAGCCGCGGTCGCCGTCGGGACCTACAAGGGAAGTCTAAACCGGAGGTGGGGTTGCTCCGGCAAGACCCTCCGACACTCAAGTCAGTTCTCTGCCTCAACAAGAATGGAGTGCTCGAATGGAGAATTTAGCAGAGTTTTGAGATAAGAAAATGAGCTTAGAGAATAACGTATCTGGGTCCCCCTTTTATAGGCGGAGGAGGCAACGGATTGATGGCGACATTTGTAACCATCTGGTAGTGAGCCGCCCATGGTCAGGAGAATTTATTGCGAAGGGTAGTGGGGTAGACCCGTGGCTATTGTCATAGCCTGCCACGTAGGGCCTGTTGCAGGTAGTGGAGCGGCGTCCGTTGCCGCTAGTTGTCAGCGAGTAGTGGGATCGTGCAGCACCTGCCACAGGGAGCAGAGCAGAATCGTGGCCATTGACACAGCCTGTCAGAGAGTAATGGGTCCGCCGCAGGGGGTGATGGAGCCGCGCGGAATCCGCTACAGAAAGTGGAACAGGATCATGGTTGTTATTGCGATCCACCAAGGGGCGCGGATCTGTTGATTGAAGCTCGACGACGGTCGGAGCCCGGCCTCTGTAGAGGTCCGGGAGAGGTCCTCCTGGTGGCCGGGGTCGTGGGCGGAGTCTGACCTCCGTGGGAGCCCGGGCGGAGCCGTGCCGCAGGGGATGTCGGAGGTGGAGCCCGGCTCCCGTAGGAGTTCTGACGGAGCTTACCAGCAGTTGATACCGAGAGCGGAGCCTGGCTCCCGTAGGAGTTCGGGCGGAGCTGTGCTGCAGTCGATGTCGGAGGCGGAGCTCGGCTCCCGTAGGAGTCCGGGCGGAGCTACTCTGTAGCAGATGTCGGAGGCGGAGCCCGGCTCCCGTAGGAGCCCGGGCGGAGCCCTCTCGGAGCTGAAGTTGCGGGCGGAACCCGGCTCCCGTAGGAGTCCGGGCGGAGTCCTCTGCAATCAAAGTTAGAGGTGAAGTCCGGCTCCCGTAGGAGTCCGGACGGAGCTTACCAGCAGTCAAAGGTAGAGGTGAAGTCCGGCTCCCGTAGGAGTCTGGAGCTTACCAGCAGTTGATACCGAGAGCGGAGCCTGGTTCCCGTAGGAGTCCGGGCGGAGCTGTGCTGCAGTCGATGTCGGAGGTGGAGCCCGGCTCCCGTAGGAGTCCGGGCGGAGCTGCTCTGCAGCTGATGTCGAAGGCGGAGCCCAGCTCCCGTAGGAGTCCGGGCGGAGCTGTGCTGCAGCTGATGTCGAAGGCGGAGCCCGGCTCCCGTAGGAGTCCGGGCGGAGCTGTTCTGTTTCGTTGTCGATTCCGCTGGGGGTTTCGGCTGTGGGTATTTTATACCCAACAATACTGATTTCAGTTTTCAATCAGAACATAATGACAGTAAAAGTATGTCGAAATATGTCTTCACCTTGAATGGAGAAGCGATATGCTGGAAGAGTCTCAAGCAACACACAGTGGCTAACTCTGTATGCGAAGTGGAATATGTTGTGGCATCCGATTCTATAAAGGAGGCTGTTTGGTTAAAAAAGTTCATCAATGAACTTGGAATGGTTCTCTCTATTGATGGTCTAGTCTTACTTTATCATGATAGTACCGAAGCTATAGCTCAAGCTAAAAAATCTAAGTCCTATCAGAGAACCAAACACATTCTGTGATGCTATCATCTTATTTGTGAGATCATGAATCGAGATGATATCGAGCTACAGAAGATTGATGGAAAAGAGAATCTATCTGACCCCTTCATTAAAGCTCTCGAGATCAAAGAGTTTGATAATCGTAAGTGAAAGATGGGTATAAGATACTATCCTGATTAGCTTTTTAGTCCAAACAGGAGTTGTTAAGAATTATGTTTTAAAGTCAATTAGTTTATTATGAATAATTGAGCTTTATATATGAATTATTAATCAATAAATGAAAGTTATTTTGTTATGTTCATCATATTGACATCTTTCTTATAGAACTCTTAATTTTATGATGAAGTGCTTAGAACTAAATACAATCAATAAAGAAAAATTTATCGAATAGTTCTTAAACATGTTCTCAATCAAATGATACGTCATTAAGAGGATGATGATGTTTATCGAGTATAGGTCATTGTGTGCCATATAGGTTGGTTATCCTCATAATCAAAAAGTATGAAAATACTGATGTGGTATATAGATGAGATGTAGGAGTACATCATCACTAAACAAGTGAGTCACTTACTGAGCACTCTGCTATCAAGGGCAGCTCACGAAGGGTATGGGCATAAGTGTCCCTCAGACCTAAGATCACCATGATGATTTGCAAGCAACTCATTATACTTTGATGCTGAACTATCTGTATTTCTAATACAGTGACGGAAGGCTACTAGGTACAGTCATGTACTTGTGAAGTCTATGTGTGAGTCAAGATAGGATTGATCTCTCGAATTATAGGAGTTAATGCATCACTATATTTTAATTTAGTAAAATCTTGATTAGGATAATCCATGCGATGGATTGAAAAAGTTAAAATACAATGTGGATGACACATTCAAGGTTGACAGCAAATCCTAGGTCATCTTGAGCATTCAGGGTCAAAGAGATAAATTATGCGATAACCATATACTTAGGTTCTTGAATGTTGCTTTGCAAATATTCAATCTATCTGGATGTCGAAAATTATTGCTCGATGATAACTTCGATTAGTATAGGTAATAGTTTCTATACTACTGACTTAGTATTCGAACCTATAGAGTCATATACAAAGTCAAACAATATAGGAAAGAATTGATCAAATATCTATGTGTTCAATTTGGAAGTATGTGGTTTGATTGAATAAATAGATTTACTTACTTGAGAATTAAGTTAGGAATCATATAGGATTAAATAGTTGATTATGTCTAGCTAGCACTAGATATGAGGTACAAATTTAATTTTGGAGAGAAATTTGATCCGATCTATGATCCAAAAAATTTTTGAGAGATTGAATTTAAGTACTGATTATGTTAGATTAGATCTGATTTAATTGAGCTTGATTTAATTAAGGCTAATTGGATTAAAAATCTATTTTAGACTTGGATCTAAATCCTAATCGGATTAGGATTGACAGTCTATTTGAATTTAGTTTGAATCAGTTTTGAATTTGATTCGAATTGAGCCTAATATGGATTAGATCCATAGAATCCAAAATACCTGGGATCTCTCTCATATTGGTCGACCAAGAGGAGGGGGTGCTGGTTTTTCCACCCCTTCTCTTGTGTGCATGCATGAGATAGTGAGGACACCATGATTGGCATCAATCCTTTCTCCCTTCAAATTCCTTCTTGGATAAGGATAGGAACCAATTCCTTTGGGTCTTGATCAGATTGTGGGCATCATCTATTTAAAGGGAGCCCCTCTAACCACCAGTGGTGATGTGTCTTTTGTTTATGCGACAAAACAAAACAAAAAGAAACTACCATGAGAAAAAGAAAGGAGAGGGTGGATGCTGATCAGATTAGGGTGTGGGTTCTTCTTGGTGCTCCTTTTCTAGGTGTGGAGAGCTCCCATCCTAAGCATCCATCACATGGAGATCAGATCTCCTCCCTTCCCTACTTTTATTCTGAAGTCTTGGGGCAAAGATCTTCATCCCTTTTTCTGTGATGCCTGACATGCATGTGAAGTAGAGGATCTACACGTCCAGATCTCGTGCGACATCAAATTCAAGAAACCCCTAAGTATCTTGATCTCATTTTTGCTGCATATCAAATAATTATAAAGGTTATGAAAATTTTAGAATAGAAATCTATTCAGATGCACCTTGACGATCCGATCTAAATCAATTTTTTTCCTTTAGACCCGATCGAATGATCCAAGTCGAGCATGCGATAGATGGCTGCACATCCTTAAGGTTTAAACCCCTCAAATATGCAAGGTCTATCTTTCATCGAAACATAATGACCTCAATTCAACTCAAATAGTAGCAAAAGTAAATTCTCTAATATCTTTATTTAATAAAAAAATAAAATCTCCATGACTGATAACAAATAAAATAAAGATCCAATGAAATTCAAAATAATTTTTAAATTATAACAATTTGAATATAGCTAAGCAAATAACTTCCTAAATCCTATGCTCCTCATTGATTGATCCCAAGCTCCACTGGATCTTCTGGATCTGAAAAAAAGAAAGAGAAAAAGGGAGTGAGCTTTATAAGCTCAATAAGTTACCAACATATCTAAGAGATCTAGCATAACTAATTTTTAAAAATATAACAATACAACAATAATATGAAATAAGATATTTTTTTAAAATATACCATGTAAATCAATAAATATCCAAAAAAAATTTCGCAGTCTTTGGTGACTACGGCCACGATCAGCCTCGTGACAAGGTCTGAAAGAGACTAACCTTTGAAAAATAAATAAGTGATGTATCAGCATGTGCCAGTAATCTACCCTGATTAGCTAAATCCAAAAAGAACTAGCTCTAATTTATATAGCCATGATTAGCCCCATGACAAAGCAAAGAGATTATTTCTGAAATATATACATGTGACTCATCAGTATATACCAGCGATTAGTCCCGACTAGCTAGATCCAAAAGAACTAACTCTACTCTACTAGTGATCAATCGCAACTGGCTAGGCTTGGAAGACATACATTTCTGATGTATAGCCAATGATCAGTCTTATTGGCTAGATCCGAATCATAGATAACTAGAGAGTTTTTCTCATAATTTCATAATAATCAATTTTTCATACACCATCATAGTAATTTTTATAATAATATCAAACCAAACTTTTCATATCTCATTTTCAAAAATTTGAGAATAAGTTTATTCAAAAATTATACAAGAATAAACATGTATAATTTAAAGATCATGCGATATTAAAATTAAAAAATCATCTCCTTTCAAATTTGTTATCACGCAGAGGTGATGCCATACTTAATCTAATATTTTAAATTATTTTTTATTCATAAATACATAATTTCAAACTTCAATAATTTTTAAATATTTTATATCTAAAATTTTAATTTTTAAACACATAAATATATATAAAAATAAATACAGAGATACCAAAAAATTTACAGTTGATCAGATCCAAAATTCTATGATCTTCTTAGTTTGATCTCTAGATCTAGTATCCTTTCGATGATAAAGGCTCTAGTACAAAGGATGACAAGTTTTTTTAGCCCTTATTTAGGAAAAATTAAATGAATAGAAAGATTCTCAATCTGACCAAGGTCTAGATTGAGGTTTAGGTCAATTTTCAAGTCAGATCTATCAACTTGATTTAACTTAGATTCAATTGAATTGGGTCCAATTCAAAAGTTAGGTTCACAAAGAAGATGATTAGGTCACTTTCTCTCTCTCTCTCTCTATCTCTTCTTCTTTCTTTCTCTCTCTCTCGCTTTTTCTTTCTTTTTCTTCTTTCTTTCTCTCTTAACCAAACCCAAGACCCCTTGGGTTTCATAAGGGTCTATCGGAGGGTGGGTGTTTTGGTGATGAGGCAGCCAAAGCAGCCTATGGTGGTGGCATGGCAATAGCCAAGGTGGTAGTCTAGCCAACGATGATAGGGGTTCCAAAAATAAAGAAAGAAAAGCACTGCCCCAAAAACATGGTGACAATCCCTAGGGCCAGAGAGGAAAGGAGGAAGGGAAGCTTATCAAAGATGGTGGTGATGGCGATGATAGTAGTCAATGGGATGGATTCCGACAATATCTCCCTCGAAGGCTCTCCAAATAGGGGTTGCTGGATTTAGAAAAGAGAAATAGGGTTTTTAAAGAGGTGGCAGCATGTGGTAAAGCAGCACGATGGCCATCGAAGATGGGGAAGGAGGAGGAATGAGCGATGGAGGATTTGGTGAGGCATTCAATTGGGAGGTGATGAGTTTAAATAGAAAAGGGATAGGAAGAGATATGCTCGACTCTCCTCGGATAAAGCCCAATCTCATCGATGTGATCAACCCAAACTCTTTCCTACCTACGTATGACTCCTATCAGGTAACTCATAATCCATATACTCTCTCCCATAGCCATGATTAACAAGGGACATCATTCCCCTATTTCAATCGGAGTCATCTTCTTCCCCACCCTTTACCCCCACCGCATCTCTTCTTCTTCTTCTTTTCCATCAGTTTTGATGAAGTCGACAAAGGGTGCTGACTTCAAGATGAACCAAGTCCAAGGGACAAATTCTCACAAAATGACCCCAATAACCCATGTGAAAATGATCTAAATTATGTTAGATGCATTAGAAAATACCATCACATGGCGATCATTATGCATGTAAAAATTTCAAAAAATTTTAAAACATATAGCAGAAGAAAAATTTTAAAACTATTATCAACATCGTTCTAGGACAACTATGCAATATAACGTTTCAATGTTATGCCAGAACAATCTTATGTCAGAATAATATTCAAAATCAAATCATTGATTAGATCTAATCTAATCTAGCATGCATAGAGATCATATCTTAATATAAAATCAGACATCATCATATATACAAGATTAAGATCTATGTAGAAAGAAAAATATGATTTTTACCTTTACATGGGTAGATCTTCACTACGATCCAATGATCCATGGATATCTTCAAGGTCTATTAAAGCTGTGATCAGATGATCTTCTTCAAGATCCATTGAAGCCACACAAATATCCGACCTCTACAAATATCCATACTAGGCTGATCAGATCAAGAGATCCTGATCTCATCGAGGTGCTAGTTTTCTTGCAGAGATTGCTCTTTGGATTGTCGAATCATTTATCTTTTTTAATTTTTTTTAAAAAAAATTAAAAAGTGTTGGGAAATGTGTCCCAAAAAGTCAATCGTCAAGCTGTTGACAGTTGAGCAACCAAGTATTGTAATTGATTTGTTAATAAATAAAATATATTTGGCATTTTCATCATAAGCTTTCATCTTCTAATGAACTCCATTGTTATGATGAAGTCCTTAGGACTATTTAGGTTCGATAAAGAGAGGATTTATCGATTAGTCTTTAAAACTGTTCATGACCAAATGATAGGCTGTTAATAAGGAAGACAGCTTCTATCGAGCATAGGTCGCTGTAGGCCATATGGGTTGGTTGTCCTCTTAACCAAGGAGTGTGGAGACACTGGTATGGCATACAGGTGAGATGTAAGGGTACATCATCATTGAACGTGACCAACTCCAGAGTATTCTACTATCGAGAATGTCTCTGATGGGATATAGGTATAAGTGTCCCTTAGACTTGAGATCACCTCAGTGACTTGCAAGCAACTCACTGTGCTTTGGTACTGGACTAACTGAATTTCTAATTCAGGGATGGAAGGTTTCTGGGCACAGTCAAGTACTTGTGAAGTCAGAGTGTGATCGAGATGGAATTGACCACTCCAAGAGTTGGAGAAAAATGAGTCGCTGTATTTCAATTTAGCAAAACCTTGGCCAGGGTAATCCATTAGATGGATTTTATATTTTGAAATACAATGTGGACAACCTGATCAGAGTTGACAGTTGAACTCTGGGGTGTCCTATGATCATTTTGGTCAAGGGTATGAATTATATGAAAATTATATCCGCATGGGTTCTAAGGATGTTGTTCTACACATTCGACCTATCCGGTCGTCGGGTACCATTGCTAGATGGTCACTTCGATTGGTATAGAAATTTGTTCCTATGCTACCGGCTTAGGTTCGACCTATGAGGTCACACACATTAGAGTTCATGATCCGATCAGATGGTTGATCAACGATTAAGAATCGTTCTAGGGTTAAATGATCAATACGATTGACATTTAACCCAGTGCAAGTGTTGCAGGAGGATCTATTAGCAATTCGATTGCTGATTGGCTTAATTTGATTAAGCAAATGGGCTGAGATTAAGTCTAATTAAATATAATTTAATTAGATTTAGTTTTGGCTTGATTGGATCAAGTCCAATTGGTTTATTGGATAAACCAAGTGCAAGGAAAAAACTAGTCCTAGTTCAACTAGGACTTGGATCAATCTAATTTTTAATTTGATTAGAAAATTAAATCAGATTTAAATCTAATTTAATCTGATTAAATTAGGTTTTTAATTGGGTTAAGACCTATTTTAATTAGGTTGATCTAATTTTGATTTGATTTGGTTTGAGAAACCAAATTAAAACAAGTCATAAGACAGAATCCTAGTAAGACTAGGATTCCACCTTGCGCCACATAAGCCTTCTCCACACCCTCTCTCTTATTCAACGCCAATCTCCACTTATTTTTGTGTGACAAAAGCCCTCTCCCAAATCTCTCCCATATTCACAAAAGGTCTCCTCTCTTCTTTCTTACATGGAAGGTGGTTTGGATCAAATCTAAAAGGAATAAGTTTGGATTTCGAATTCTATGAGATAGAGTTTTAGAAATCCAAAACTCTTTCAATTTTGCACCGAATTTATCCAAATTTTTTTTGAAATTTTCGTGGCTTTTAGGGTATATATTGTGCATCCTTTTCTGGTGATCCATGCACGAAAATATGAAGGAGGTGCTCAAGAGTTGGGCGTCCCTTAACTTGCCATGTTTGGATAAGCCTTGACTAGGTGTTTGACCTAGACAAGGACTCTATCATATCTCTCTATATAAGATGAGTTTCTTTATAAAATTTTAGAAGATGTCAGAAATTTGAGAGACCTTTGTGCCATCTAAAAATCAAAGAGAAATACCTTTGGGTCATGGAGATATAAAAGATGCAAGTTTGGATGTCTAGAGAGAAAAACGTGAAGAAGAAGAGGGTCTTCTTCTAGGGTTTTTGTTTTCATATCTTTCCTCCCTCCATCTTGAGTTTCCTAAGAGCATCTCAGATCTGAAACTCCTCCTTCTATTTTTTATCTTTGGAAGAGTCCAAATCAAGAAGAAGGAGGCACCTGATCAACCATCAAAGAAGGATCAGTGCAGTACTAGCATACTGTGCTGACTTCCTGAAGCAGGACTTCTGATCGAGATTCGTGGGCTCGTGTGGACGACTCCTAGAGGTCGGATGTGTGTGCGGCTTGCAACATCATCCTTAAACCCAGATCAGCAAGGTTAGAGCATCTAACTTGCAAGATAATAGATCTGATCTATTGTTTAATACATACATTAGATGTAGTATAGAAACATGTTGATATGATCAACATGTAGTTCATGCTATATTTATATATTTTAATTTTTGATTTAATGCTATGTAATAATCATGTAATAAGATCTTAGATCTAGAGATTTTTTGATTTTAAAAAATAAATTTTGATTTATTTTAGTCTTCCACTGTATGATCTTGAAAAAGTTTCAAGATCTAACCCTGAAACCCTAAATCTGGTTCCTACAATTGGTATCAGAGCCTAGGTTCTTTATTACATGATTATTTATACATGCTTAGATTATTTTTTAGATTAGATCTAATTTATAATCTGATTATTAAATCTAAAATTAAAATTTTAGATCAATCACAAACTGCAAGGTTGTCCTACTGTAAGGTTTACCCCTTACAGTGCAAAGGTTGTCCTAGTTTGTGTAGATCTATCTTTAATCATAAATTTGTTAGATATGATCTAGATTAAATTTATGATTTATTAGATTTAAAATATATTTAAATCTGAAATAAAATCTCTTTGTTAATAATTTTTGTGCAAAAAAATTATTTAAAGTTGAAATTGTTTCAATTACATGAACCTGTTTAGATTAGATCTAAAGTAGTTTCATATTTATTTCACTTGCATCTTGATTATGAATCAAACATGCAATATGGTTGGTAGAATCATATTGTAAAATTATTTTAAAAATATAAAAATTATTTTTTGAAAAGCCAAACCCAACCCTCAGCCCAAAACTTAATTAAGAATTAAGAAGTTGTTTGAATAGGTTCTAGGATTGTGAATTGAAGAACCTAAGACACAAACCATAACACATTGGGTTAATGGGTTAGCGGGAATTAGGTCCATTAATTGGGTTAGACCTATGGTTAGATTGAAGATGGACTTAATTAGAGAATTGACTAAATCTAATCAATTGTTGTCTTAGATTAGGTCAAGGATTCTCTAGATCAATTACAATAGTTGTAGTTGGTCAAGTCCATGTCTTTAACGAGAACCAAATGGACTTGATTCTTGGCTAAGCGGTCTAGCATGAACTGTTAGGTTGATCTAATCGAAACTAATTAAATCAGTTGGTGTCTAAGGTAAACCAGACCGGTGGTTTTTAATTGGGAGCCCGCTTACCTAGCCATTTCTGATGGTGTCTAAGGCAAGCTTTGGCAGACCCTCCCACTGATCGAACTTACCTGGCCTCTTGGTGAAATTATGTTTTGATCGGATCACTTGACTATTCGAGCTGACCCATGTCAGCTAGGTAAATCAGTGTGACTGATTTAGGTGCTCCTAGACCAGCCCTTTTAATGGTCTCCCTTAAGCTGACTTGGTGAAGCCAGTGGGAGGATCATGATAAGCTGGTTCATCTGACCTCATCCTCTATATTATTTAAATCCTCTAAAATTATTAGGTCCTTAAAATGATAAAGTTATGGAGATAACTGAATCATAGCCTCCCATTAAGGTGTTTGATAATGAGTCCATTAACTCAATAATCATTGCAGACCCAAAGGCCTGGTGCTTGTTGACTAATGAAATTATCACTCATCATATGACGACTTGGAAGTGTCTCTCTAATGGTGGTTAGGTGAGCCAACCAAAGTTGGGCTTAATCATTCGTTGGTTAGATACACCATGTATGATCATGTTAATGGTTGGACCTAACTGGATCCTTACAGTGGAGGCCAAAGCCTACTGATTAGATTTCTGGGGCAAAATTAAAATTACTAGAAATTGTTTAGAGAAACAATTAGTTATGAACCTACCCTTAGATGTACATAGGTTGGCCAATCAAAGTTGGGCTTGTGTGCAATCTAAGTAGATTCTAGTACTCGCTAAGGAATTAGGGTAATTCCTCGAATTGGAGGTAGAGGCTACCAATTCGAATAAAATAGTGGGAGAAACCTTTTGATTAAAGTCAAATCTTTAGGTTTAATGAATCAATTACTAATTAGGTTATGGTTCTCCTTTGTGCAAATATGGCCACTTCCCTATCGCTCCGATCATTGTTGGACAATGATAAGTTGGTGGGACCCATCTTTGGTAGCTGGTACCGAAAGTTGAAGATAGTTCTGGAGCATGAACGGATCCTATATGTGATAATGGATCCTGCACCTGAGGAGCCAGCTGCCAATGCACGTGGAACAGTCAGAGATACTTACCAGAAGTGGCTCAGTGATCGGACCACGGTGCGCTGTATCATGCTGGCTACCATGAGCGACGAGTTCAGTCGCAGATTCGAGATGGCTCAGCCAAAGGACATGCTTCAAGTGTTGGAGGATGCCTTTGGCACACCCGATGACGTAGAGAGGCACAAGACTAGTTATGCCATCTTCAACGCCAAAATACGGGATGATGCCTCTATCACTGATCATGTATTGTACATGATCGAGCTAATGGAATGATTGAGCAAGCTCGACTTTCCCTTGCATGAGCAACTTGGAAAAGATGCAATACTGAACTCACTGCCCAAGTCTTATCTCCCATTTCTCACTCATTATAGAATGACAAAGCCTGAAGAGAACTACCATGGGTTACTGGGGTTGCTTCAGAACTTTGAGAAAGATCACCAACTTCACAAGGAGTCGGTGAACTTAGTGGGAGGTTCGTCTTCTGGTTCTCGACCTTTTAAGAAAGGGAAGAAGAACAAGAAGAAGAAAGTGAAGAAGGTGCAAGTTCAGGCTGGGATATCAGTGCAGAGCCAGACCAAAAAGATCAAGCCTGATAAGAGTCTATTCTACTGGCAAGCATCCTAGATTAGATAGTGTGTCAGATATCTACTTATGGCATTGGAGGCTAGGTCATATAAACAAGAACAGAATAAACAGGTTGACTCAAGAGAGAATCCTCGAAGTCAGTGATTGTGAATCACTTCCAACCTGTGAGTCCTGTCTTCTTGGTAAAATGATCAAGTCACCTTTTACTAGAAAAGGTGAGAGAGCTATTGAGCTCTTGGGCCTAGTACATACTGATGTATGCGGGCCCATGAGCACCAGTGCTAGAGGTGGATATTTCTACTTCATAACTTTCACGGATGACCTATCCCGATATGGATATGTCTATCTGATGAAACATAAGTCGGATTTATTTGAAATGTTCAAACGATTCTGAAGTGAAGTAGAAAAATAAACTGGGAAGAGTATTAAAACTCTTCGATCTGATCGAGGAGGAGAATATCTTTCTAGTGAATTTTTCACATATCTAGGAGAGAATGGGATTCTCTCCCAATGGACTCCTCCAGGAACACCACAGCATAATGGTGTGTCTGAAAGGAGGAATCAGACTTTGTTAGACATGGTCCGATCCATGATGGATTTTACTAGCTTGCCGATATCTTTCTGGGGATATGCACTCGAATCGGCTAGTTATCTATTAAATAGGGTTCCAAGTAAGTCTGTAATTAAGACTCCATATGAGATATGGATGAGACGTAAGCCAGTACTTTCACACCTTAGGGTCTGGGGGTGCTCGACCTATGTCAAATGATTAGTCACAGACAAACTTGGACCTAGGTCTGACAAATGCTCATTCATAGGGTACCCCAAAGAGATAAAAGGATATTTTTTCTACCATGCTGATGAACAAAAGGTGTTCATCAGCCTTAAGGCAATCTTTTTAGAAAAGGAGTTCCTTGGTGAATTAACCGTTGCCTATAAGGTTGAACTTGATGAAGTTCAACAGGTAGAAGGACCGACACCAATAGCTGAACCTGAGTCTGATATGATTAGATCATATCTGGAGCCCAATGTACCTACACCATTAAGGCGATCCGGTAGAGTACCGCATCAGCCGGACAGATACTATAGTTTTTTGGTCCGGGACGGTGATCCCATCGAACTTGATGAGAATAATGAGGATCCGATCACCTATATGGATGCAATGCAGAGATCTGATTCCGAGAAATGGCTTGAAGCCATGAAATCCAAAATGGAGTCCATGAAGGTCAACGATGTATGGACATTGGTTGACCCACCTGAAAGGGTTAAACCCATTGGGTGTAAATGGGTCTTCAAAAGGAAGAGGGGAGCAGACGGAAAGGTGGAGACCTATAAAGCCCGTCTGGTCGCCAAAGGGTATCGTCAACGTTATGGTATTGACTATGACGAGACATTTTTCCCTATGGCAATGCTCAAATCCATTTGGATAATGCTTGCAATAGCTGCCCATCTGGATTATGAGATCTGGCAGATGGATGTAAAGACAGCTTTCCTGAATGGAGAGCTGACTGAAGAGGTGTATATGATACAACCTAGGGGGTTTACATCCACAGATGAGTCCAAGGTGTGCAAGCTTCAGAGATCCATTTATGGACTGAAGCAAGCTTCTCGGAGTTGGAACATGCATTTTGATAAGGTGATCAAAACGTATGGCTTCATTAAGAATGGAGAAGAGCCCTGCATCTATAAATGGGCAAATGGTCCAGTTGTGGTATTCCTTGTCTTGTATGTGGATGACATTCTCTTAATCGAGAATGACATCCCCGCATTACAGGGAATAAAAGTTTGGTTGTCATCACAGCTCTCCATGAAGGACTTGGGTGAAGCATCCTACATCTTAGGGATGAAGATCTATAGGGATAGATCTAAAAGAATGCTTGGGTTATCCCAGTCCATGTACATAGACACTGTGCTGAAGAGGTTCAGCATGGAGAATTTCAAAAAGGGCTATCTACTGATAGGCCAAGGAATTTCTCTCTCTAAGAAGGATTGTCCGACAACTCCTGAAGAGAGAGAGCGTATGAGTAGAGTCCCATATGCTTCAGCCATGGGATCTATCATGTACGCCATGACATGTACAAGACCAGATGTGGCATACTCACTAGGAGTAGTGAGTAGATACCAATCTGATCCTGGAGAGAATCACTGGAAAGTGGTTAAAGCCATCCTTAAGTATTTGAGAAATACTAAGGACCAATGGTTGGTTTATGGCAAGTCAGATCTGAAACTTGTGGGGTTCACAGACTCCAGCTTCCAATCTGACCATGATGACAGCAAGAGTGTGTCGGGTTATATCTTTACTCTGAATGGTGGAGCCATCTGCTGGAAGAGTTCCAAGCAGCATACTGTGGCAGACTCTGTTTGTGAAGCGGAGTACATCGCAGCATCAGATACCACGAAGGAAGCTGTGTGGCTGAGGAAATTCATCAACGAGCTTGGAGTAGCACCCTCCCTCGATGGTCCAGTCCTGCTCTAC
Source organism: Elaeis guineensis (assembly GCF_000442705.2). Classification (NCBI taxonomy): domain Eukaryota; kingdom Viridiplantae; phylum Streptophyta; class Magnoliopsida; order Arecales; family Arecaceae; genus Elaeis; species Elaeis guineensis. The sequence goes on along the minus strand of NC_026002.2, from coordinate 52,333,200 downwards.
TGTGACAGCACTAGTGCCATAGCTCAGGTGAAGGAACCCAAAGCACATCAGCGGACGAAGCACATCTTGCACCGCTTCCACCTGGTCCTGGAGATCGTGGATCGAGGTGATGTCGACCTACAGAAGATCGACGGAAAGGAGAACCTAGCCGACCCCTTCACTAAAGCCCTGGCAATAAAGGAGTTCGACAACCACAAGTCGAAGATGGGTATTAGATACTATGCCGAGTGGCTTTAGGACAAGTGGGAGTTGTTGAGAAATGTGTCCCAAAAAGCTAATCGTCAAGCTGTTGACGGTTGAGCAACCAAGTATTGTAATTGATTTGTTAATAAATAAAATATATTTAGTATTTTCATCATAATCTTTCATCTTCTAATGAACTCCGTTGTTATGATGAAGTCCTTAGGACTATTTAGGTTTGATAAAGAGAGGATTTATCGATTAGTCCTTAAAACTGTTCACGACCAAATGATAGGCTGTTAATAAGGACGACAGCTTCTATCGAGCATAGGTCGCTGTAGGCCATATGGGTTGGTTGTCCTCTTAACCAAGGAGTGTGGAGATACTGGTATAGCATACAGGTGAGATATAAGGGTACATCATCATTGAACGTGACCAACTCCAGAGTATTCTGCTGTCGAGAATGTCTCTGATGGGATATAGGTATAAGTGTCCCTTAGACTTGAGATCGCCTCAGTGACTTGCAAGCAACTCACTGTGCTTTGGTACTGGACTAACTGAATTTCTAATTCAGGGATGGAAGGCTTCTGGGCACAGTCAAGTACTTGCGAAGTCAGAGTGTGATCGAGATGGAATTGATCACTCCAAGAGTTGGAGAAAAATGAGTCGCTGTATTTCAATTTAGCAAAACCTTGGCCAGGGTAATCCATCAGATGGATTTGATATTTTGAAATACAATGTGGACAACCTGATCAGAGTTAACAGTTGAACTCTGGGGTATCCTATGATCATTTTGGTCAAGGGGATGAATTATATGAAAACTATATCCGCATGGGTTCTAAGGATGTTGTTCTACACATTCGACCTATCCGATCGTCGGGTACCATTGCTAGATGGTCACTTCGATTGGTATAGGAATTTGTTCCTATGCTACCAGCTTAGGTTCGGACCTATGAGGTCACACACATTAGAGTTCATGATCTGATCAGATGGTTGATCAACGATTAAGAATCGTTCTAGGGTTAAATGATCAATACGATTGACATTTAATCCAGTGCAAGTGTTGCAGGAGGATCTATTAGCAATTTGATTGCTGATTGGCTTAATTTGATTAAGCCAATGGGCTGAGATTAAGTCTAATTAAATATGATTTAATTAGATTTAGTTTGGGCTTGATTGGATCAAGTCCAATTGGTTTATTGGATAAGCCAAGTGCAAGAAAAAAACTAGTCCTAGTTCAACTAGGACTTGGGTCAATCTAATTTTTAATTTGATTAGAAAATTAAATCAGATTTAAATCTAATTTAATCTGATTAAATTAGGTTTTTAATTGGGTTAAGACCTATTTTAATTAGGTTGATCTAATTTTGGTTTGATTTGGTTTGGGAAACCAAATTAAAACAAGTCATAAGACAGAATCCTAGTAAGACTAGGATTCCACCTTGCGCCACATAAGCCTTCTCCACGCCCTCTCTCTTATTCAACGCCAATCTCCACTTATTTTGTGCGACAAAAGCCCTCTCCCAAATCTCTCCCACGTTCACAAAAGGTCTCCTCTCTTCTTTCTTACATGGAAGGTGGTTTGGATCAAATCTAAAAGGAATAAGTTTGGATTTCGAATTCTATGAGATAGAGTTTTAGAAATCCAAAACTCTTTCAATTTTGCACCGAATTTATCCAAATTTTTTTTAAATTTTTTGTGGCTTTTAGGGTATATATTGTGCATCCTTTTCTGGTGATCCATGCATGAAAATATGAAGGAGGTGCTCAAGAGTTGGGCGTCCCTTAACTTGCCATGTTTGGATAAGCCTTGACTAGGTGTTTGACCTAGACAAGGACTCTATCATATCTCTCTATATAAGATGAGTTTCTTTATAAAATTTTAGAAAAATTCAGAAATTTGAGAGACATTTGTGCCATCTAAAAATTATAGAGAAATACCTTTGGGTCGTGGAGATATAAAAGATGCAAGTTTGGATGTCTAGAGAGAAAAATGTGAAGAAGAAGAGGGTCTTCTTCTAGGGTTTTTGTTTTCATATCTTTCCTCCCTCCATCTTGAGTTTCCTGAGAGCGTCTCAGATCTGAAACTCCTCCTTCTATTTTTCATCTTTGGAAGAGTCCAAATCAAGAAGAAGGAGGCACCTGATCAACCATCAAAGAAGGATCAGCGCAGTACTAGCATACTGTGCTGATTTCCTGAAGCAGGACTTCTGATCGAGATTCGTGGGCTCGTGTGGATGACTCCTAGAGGCCGGATGCGTGTGCGGCTTGCAACATCATCCTTAAGCCCGGATCAGCAAGGTTAGAGCATCTAACTTGCAAGGTAATAGATCTGATCTATTGTTTAATACATACATTAGATGTAGTATAGAAACATGTTGATATGATCAACATGTAGTTCATGCTATATTTATATATTTTAATTTTTGATTTAATGCTATGTAATAATCATGTAATAGGATCTTAGATCTAGAGATTTTTTTATTTTAAAAAATAAATTTTGATTTATTTTAGTCTTCCGCTGTATGATCTTGAAAAAGTTTCAAGATCTAACCCTGAAATCTTAGATCTGGTTCCTACAAAAAGATGTATAGGAGGATTAAGAAATCAGATCTAATCTATTTTTTTTCTTCTCTTCTCAAGAGAAAAGAAAAAATCTAGAAAAAGAACAAGAGATCAAATCTTTTTTCTTTCCTTTCATCCAACTCTTGGAGTGAATATAAAGGAGAAGGGAGAGATAGGTGTGTCCAACTCTTGGACCAAAGAGAGAGAGAGCCAATCCATCCATCTCATGGATGTAGGAAGAGAGGAAGAGAGAAGGATGAGGCATCCATCACATGGAGCACTCCCCCTCCCTTTTTGTTTTCTTTTGTGCTTTTAAAACCCCTTCATGCAACACACCCTCTTTTCTTTTCTCTTATATGCCAACATCTCATGAGGCACCCCCTTTTTAAACCAAAACAACTAGGGTTGTTAGAGTTTGTTAAGAGTCCAACTCTTCTTAGACTCTTGGAGGATGCCGCCCCCACCTTTGAGCGCCATCTTTTCTTGTGCCAACTAATCTTCATGCATGCCCTTTATTTTCTAGTGTGAATCTAATATGAGTCACCATCTTTTAAAGGGAGAGACCTTCTGTTAGTAAAATACGTTTTACAGCTAAGGTCTAAGATGGTTTGGGTTTTCTTTTAGATCAAAACCTGATTTAGGCTAAACCTTTTAGACTTATGAAGCCCAATTTGAGTCAAACTCAGACCAAGTCCAATCAAATTAAATCCAATTTAATTTGACTAGGACTCAATCTCAATTATTTGATCAAATTAAATTATTTAATAATAATTATAATTAAGTCCTCTTACAACTTACTAACTCTTAATAAGCCCTTCATGTAACTTTTACAAATTAGTCCAATCATCAATCATATCGATAATTGAGTCTTTTTGCAATTCAAAATCATAACTCAACAATCTGATCAGTCAAGATCTCTTTTATGTATGATTCTATAAGTTTTATTTTATCTGATAGTGAGATATATTTTGATCTCCATTAAAATATCATTGAAACTCCTTTCAATGGATTGAAATAATTTTAACTCACTAATTGAGATTATTGATCATCAAAATAATTCTCATTGATCTCATAATCCATCAATGACACCTAACAGCATATAGTGGCAACCTAGTAGAATGAAAAGAATGAACTTTTAGGTATAGTTATCGTGTGATTCAGTTCTTCTATCATGAGTTCCGATAAGATGGAGGTTATGAAAAATTCATCAAACCTCATCATTTGTCATATGTTAGATTTAGACTTGAGTTCTTATGTGAAAACTTATTGAAATATTTTTTCATCATTCACTCTACCCTTGTTAAGGTCTTCTGAACTCAGTATCATAAATTACATAGGATTTTTTTTTTTACTAAGATCGATAGATTCCATCTAGATGCATATCCTATTTCTATAATAAATCTACTACAGCCAACATACACCTCAAGATTTTGTATGGCTAGGAGATCGAATTATGGTATAGTCAAACTACAACAACCTCATTATGAATAGCTGAAGAACCGTATGTCAAAGAATTACTCACACTACCACAGCATCGAGAAAGTCACTGATGAGTGAGTAGACATCCAAGTGACTTCTCATGTTGGTCAGGCTCAATACTTATGTTCTCTAATAAATATCTGCATTCTCACTCCAGTATCTTCATGCAATAGATTTGAGACTCGTCTATCCAAAGCAAAGTGATCCATGCACAAATCTTATCGGATCAATCACTATCTCCATGATAATCCATCAATCAAGAGTAATTTAAAAATTAACCATCAATGACACATGTCTCGAATTTTCAACTCTTAAGAATATGTGCCATCATCTTATTAACTCACTGGATGATTCATAGACACATACACTACATGAATGGTAACTAATTATCCTAAATAATTAGATCAAGTATGAAATTATGTCTTAGAAAAAATTAATGTGTCAGTCCGATTAGCTTCTAGGATATACATCTAACAATCTTCCACTTGCATTAAAGCCAATCTGCCATAGATCTAAGCCTCCATCTTCTCAAGATGTGCTTTGGTCCTTGCTGGTAAGATGGTTGTCTGTGGGTCCACCATATTTTCATGAGGTCTACTCTAATTCTCGAAATCTTACTTCTGAAAATAGTCGTGAAAAATTATCGCTCTTATGTGTTAGGAATTCTAGTGAGACATAGGCTCCTTGGCTAAAGCAATGGCATCTATATTATCATAGTACATGTTGCTCCTAGATTGATTTTGATGATTACAAAGCAGATTGAAGGGATACAATATTTTAAAATGAAAAAGTCCTTATGCTCTTCAAGGGCAAAATCGTAATTTCACTAAAATCCTGATTTGATAGTACCATTTGGTAGAACAAATGATTTGAAATCTATTGATGAAAATTTCATTGTGTTTGGACTTATATTTTTGAAGTTATGAAGGTTTGAAGTGCATGAGTCGACTCATGAGTCAACTCATGGCACTGTGAGCTGATTGGCACGCAAAAATTCTCCTTGGCACGCTAGTTTTCTGGCTTGGCACGACCTGTGAGTCGACTCATGAGTCGACCCACAAGGCATGAGTCGACTCATGAGTCGACCCCTGCTAATTTGAGCCAAGAAATTCCAGAAAAGCATTCTCTGGTTTTTGCAACAGAGGTCGACTCATGAGTCGACCCCTGAAGCATGAGTCGACTCATGAGTCGACCCCCGCGACGGGAAATGTCAGCAACGGCTATTTTTTTGCCCGTTTTAATTGCCATTTATGCTTCCTAAAAATCCTCTAACGGCTCTTTATCTGCCTAAATTGTTTTCTCTTGCTTCTAATGCTACAAAATGCTTAATTTGATGAAAGAAATTACAGATTAAATAGCGGATCAAACGTGAAATCAAATGTGAAGAGAAAAAGAAAAAAAAGAGAAGAACAGAAGAGAGGATCCAAAATTTGCAAGAAAAAGCCTGAGATCAACGAAATATCCATAGAGAAAAAGAGAGAGGATCCACAATATACCAGAGAGATTGTGAAAGAGAAAAGGAAGATCTTTCAAGGAGAGAATTCTTCACGCCTATCGTTTCAACCTTGATCTAGAGATCGTTCAAAGCTTTCAAGAGATCTTCAATCAACAATCAACCTTTTCTCAAGCGTTCAACCGTTCATTCATCTTGAGAAAATCTGAAAAAGAGGTTCTTCATTTGAGTAAAGCTTTTATTGTTATATTTGCTCATTTAAGGAGCTGTTATTGTATTAATCTGTGCTCTAAATATTCTTACTCTTTGTGAGTTTTTGCTCTTGTTTTTGGAGGATTTCCAAAACAAGAAAAGGTTGATCCGAACCTGAAATCGGAGTGTTTTGGGTTTGCTTGTACCCGAGAAACAAGTGTTCTAGCTTGGGATAGCTAGGGTCGGAGTTTCCGACGTCTTGTATTCTAGCTTGGGATAGCTAGTGTCGGAGTTTCCGATGTTTTGTATTCGGGTTGAATACAAAGGATAGTGGATTGAAATTCCCAAGTGGGATCTTGGGGAGTGGATGTAGGTGCAAGGTTAGCACCGAACCACTATAAATCCTTGTGTTTGTGGTGTGCTTTATCGCTTTATCTTATTTTTTTATTATATCCTTGCAATACTACTTTAGGTAATTAATATTGATTTAAAGCCATTGTTTTGTTCTTCATAAGTTATTTGTTGGGCTTAAAATTTTTAGAAATCCAATTCACCCCCCCTCTTGGGTTGCATAGCTGGGCAACAAGTGATATCAGAGCCAGTGCTCTAGCCCCTCTTTGATCTAACAATCAAAGAGCCAAAGATCTATGGCAACCCATGTTGGAACTTCTCTAGCTGAGGGGCAATCAACAAACCGACCTCCACTTTTCAATGGGTCTAATTACACCTATTGGAAAGCTCGGATAAAGATTTTCATACAAGCACTCGACTATGATATGTGGAGTATCATAGTGAATGGTCCTCACACACCCATCAAGATTATAGATGGTGAGGAGTCAACCAAATCCGAGAAAGAATGGGATGAGGTTGACAAGAAATTGGCATAATTAAATGCCAAAGCTATGAATGTTCTTTATTGTGCACTAGATGCTAGTGAATTTAATCGTATTTCTACTTGTGCATCTGCTAAAGAAATATGGAATAGGTTAGAAGTCACCCATGAGGGAACAAATCAAGTAAAAGAGTCTAAAATAAACATGCTTGTACATAAATATGAATTGTTCAAAATAGAGCATGATGAGTCCATAACTGCTATGTTTACTCATTTTACTGATATAATCAATGGTTTAAAGAGTCTTGGCAAATCTTATACTAACAGTGAACTTGTAAGGAAGATTCTCAGGTCACTGCCAAGAACTTGGGAAGCCAAGGTGACTGCCATCCAAGAAGCAAAGGACTTGAACACTCTACCTCTAGAAGAGCTTCTTGGATCCTTGATGACTCATGAACTTAGCATGATGCAACATCAAGAGGATGAAATCAAAAAGAAAAGAACCATTGCCCTCAAATCCACAACTTCACCTGATTATGAAACAGATAACTCTGAAGATGAAGATCAGAATGAGGAGATGGCTCTCATCACCCGGAAATTCAAGAAGTTTCTAAGAAAAAGGAAACAGGGGATGAGAAAGAAATTTATAAAAGGGGATCAAAGCATAGAAAAGGAGAAAGATCAAACCCCTATATGCTACGAGTGCAAGAAGCCAGGACATTTCAGATCCGAATGTCCTCAATTGAAGAAAGGTCCAAAGAAATTCAAAAAGAAGGCAATGATGGCGACCTGGAGTGCGAGTGATGACTCAAGCTCCGACGAGGAAACCTCAACCGAACAAGCCAATCTGTGCCTGATGGCACATGAAAATGAGGTAACTTCTGAATCCACTAGTGAATTTACTTTTGAAGAATTGCATGAAGCTTTCTATGATTCAATTGATGAATTAAAGAAACTAGGGAAGAAAAACAAAGAGCTGAAATTGAAAAATCAGTCCTTAGTGAAACAAGCTGAAATTCTTTCAATTAAAAAATTCACATTGATTCAAGAAAATCAAAACTTTAAGGATGAAATTAACAGGCTGAAATCTATGGTAGATAAGTTCACCTTAAGTTCAAACAAGCTAAATATGATCCTTGATAATCAGAAAGCTATATATGATAAGGCTGGACTTGGTTATAAACCCCTGAAGAAACAAAAATTTTTGAAGGATATTTATGCAAATTATTCAAGCAAAAAGCCTACAAATATTACTTGTTTTAAATGTGGAAGAATAGGACATAAATCATACACATGTCTTATTAACAAATATGCAAACACAAAGAAAATATGGGTTCCAAAAGGAACCATTCTGACTAACCTGAAAGGACCCAAGAAAGCTTGGGTACCTAAGACAGAAACTTGATCTGTGCTTGCAGGTGTGTCTAGCATCCCAAGAAGGAAACAGAAAATGGTATCTTGACAGCGGATGCTCGAGACACATGACTGGTGATGAATCACAATTCATCACGCTTGATGCTAAGGATGGAGGGATGGTCACCTTTGGAGATAATGGCAAAGGAAAGATCATCGGGATAGGTAACATTGGTATCACTCCCTCCAAATACATTGAGAATGTTTTACTTGTTAAAGGTTTAAAGCATAACTTACTTAGCATTAGTCAATTCTGTGATAAAGGGTACAAAGTAAGTTTTGAATCATCTGTATGCATTGTGACGAGTCCTATTAACGATGGCATTAAATTTATAGGACATAGGCATGGCAATGTTTATATGGTAGACTTGAATGATTTAACTAAATTAGACATGCAATGCCTAGTTTCCTTAAATGCTAAAATAAATGAGACTAGTTGGCTGTGGCATCGTAGACTTGCACATATTAGCATGCATTCTCTTTCAAAATTAATCAAAAAGGATTTAGTTCTCGGTTTGCCAAAATTGAATTTTGAAAAGGATAGAATTTGTGATGCATGCCAATTAGGTAAACAAACTAGAGTATCATTTAAATCCAAAAACACTATTTCAACTTCTAGACCTTTAGAGCTCTTACATATGGATTTATTTGGACCAACTAAAACCACTAGTCTAGGAGGAAAACGATATGAATTTGTAATAATTGATGATTACTCTCGTTTTACTTGGATTTTCTTTTTAGCTCACAAAAATGAAACTTTTTAAATTTTCACGAAATTTCATCGAAAGGTCACTAATGAAAAAGGGTTTTCAATTCAAAATATTAGAAGTGATCATGAAACAGAATTTGAAAATCATGACTTTGAAAATTTTTGTGATAAAAATGGAATTGGCCACAACTTCTCTGCTCCTAGGACACCCCAACAGAATGGGGTAGTTGAAAGGAAAAATAGAACCTTAGAAGAAATGGCCCGTACCATGCTCTGTGAAAGCAACCTTCCAAAATATTTTTGGGCAGAAGCTATTAACATAGCTTGTTACATTTTAAATCGTGCTTTAATAAGACAATTTTTAAAGAAAACCCCCTATGAACTTTGGAAAGGAAGAAAACCAAATATTGCCTATTTTCATATTTTTGGTTGCCGATGTTTTGTATTAAATAATGGCAAAGAAAAACTTGGTAAATTTGATGCAAAATCAGATGAAGCAATCCTTCTAGGTTACTCCTCCACTAGTAAAGCATTTAGAGTGTTCAACAAAAGAACCTTAGTAGTTGAGGAGTCCATACATGTTGTCTTTGATGAATCTAACGATCCTCCTTCAAGGAAGAATGAGGGTGTTGATGATGCAGATCCACTAATAGAAGATATGAAGGAGATCACTCTGAAAGATTCAGCAACTCCAGAAGACAAGGATCAAGAAGATGAACAAAATGAGAAAGGTGAAGAAATTCAAGAACAACCTCAAGGTACAAATGACTTACCCAAGGAATGGAGGTATGTTCACAACCACCCTAAGGAATTAATTATCGGTGATCCTATGCATGGGGTAAAAATACGTTCTTCACTTAGAGATGTACTTAATCATTGTGCTTTTGTATCTCAACTTGAACCTAAAACTTTTGAAGAAGCTGAAAATGATCATAACTGGATTAATGCTATGCAAGAAGAACTCAGTCAATTTGAAAGAAATAATGTTTGGACCTTAGTGAAAAGACCTAAAGATTATTCAATAATTGGCACAAAATGGGTCTTTAGAAACAAGTTAGATGAGCATGGAAATGTAATTAGAAATAAAGCAAGACTGGTTGCTAAGGGATATAATCAAGAAGAAGGAATTGATTTTGATGAAACCTTTGCACCTGTTGCTAGATTAGAAGCTATTAGACTTCTACTTGCTTATGCTTGCTTTATGAAATTCAAACTATTTCAAATGGATGTTAAAAGTACATTTTTAAATGGATATATTTCTGAAGAAGTATATGTAGAACAACCCCCTAGATTTGAAAATCATGCTTTTCCCAATCATGTCTTTAGATTAAATAAAGCTTTATATGGTCTAAAACAAGCACCTAGAGCATGGTATGAAAGGCTAAGCAAATTTCTACTAAATAATAGTTTCTCAAGAGGCAATGTAGACACAATCCTATTTATTAGAAGAAACCAAAATGATATGCTAATTATACAAATTTATGTTGATGACATAATTTTTGGGTCTACTAATGAATCCCTTTGTCAAGACTTTGCTAAGCTTATGCAGGGAGAGTTCGAGATGAGCATGATGGGAGAACTCACTTTCTTTCTCGGACTCCAAATCAAACAATCAAAAGAGGGAATCTCCATCACCCAAAGCAAGTACACCAAGGAACTACTCAAAAGATTTGGAATGGAGAACTGCAAACCTATTGGCACACCAATGAGTCCCTCAAGTAAGCTTGACAAGGATGATGAAGGTAAAAGCGTAGACTTAAAATACTATAGAGGTATGATTGGCTCATTATTATATCTAACTGCAAGTAGGCCTGATATCATGTTTAGTGTTTGCTTATGTGCAAGATATCAATCTAATCCTAAGGAATCTCATTTGAATGCTGTTAAAAGAATCCTTAGATACTTAAATGGTACACAAACTATAGGGTTATGGTACTCTAAGGACTCACAAATTAATTTGTTAGGATATTCTGATGCTGATTTTGCTGGATGTAAATTAGATAGAAAAAGCACAAGTGGAACTTGCCAATTTCTTGGAGTTAACCTAATCTCATGGTTTAGCAAGAAACAAAATTCGATGGCACTGTCTACGGCTGAGGCCGAATACATTGCAGCCGGAAGTTGTTGTGCTCAAATCTTGTGGATTAAGCAACAACTCGAAGATTTTGGAATCAAACTTAATGAAACTCCAATAAAATATGACAATACAAGTGCCATAAATCTATCTAAAAATCCAATACAACATTCAAGATCCAAACATATTGAAATAAGACATCATTTTATAAGAGAACATGTTCAAAACAAAAATATAATTCTTGAATATGTTTGTACTAAAAATCAATTAGCTGATATCTTTACAAAGGCCCTTAGTGAGAAAAGATTCTGTAAAATTAGGAGAAATCTAGGAATTCTAGATCCATTTGTCTGAAATTTCTCAATTTCCAAAGAATAGATGTCAAAAACTCTTAGAGCTCAATTTTCAACATCTATCCTGGTCCCAAAAGCTCAGGTTTATCTCTCTAAAAACTTATCATTGAGCAAAATTCCTTCTCCCAAAATTTTGAATTTTTTTGGAATTTATTTGCATTTTTCCTGATTTTCTGAACTTCATGAGTCGACCCCCATGAGTCGACTCAATGGCAAACTTGTAAATCCCACCAACTTCCATCGGGTTCATTTTTTTTTTAACGGGAAACCCTGTTTGTGAGACGACTCATCTTCTCATCGTTCTTCTTCCGAAAGCCGTCCTCTCCAAACTTTTGTTTTGCTCCAAATCCAAGGATCAATTTCGAGGCAATTCTCCCTCCTCCTCTCCACCAAAAATCGCCTCCTTGAAAAAGATTTTTCTGTGCTTTCTCGCAGTGATAGGCGCGGGTGGAATGTGCCCTAGAACTTCACCGTTCATTCAAAATCCACTTCTTCTCTCCACCAAAATTCTTCTTTACTCTTTTGTGATCCCTCCTCCACTGAATTCAAGTCTTCTTGTCTGCTACTTTATTGGATATGGCTCCAAAGATGAAACTTCCCCAAAGGAGGAAATCAATCCGAGAGCCTGAGGAAATTGTCCGAAAGAAAAGGCATGCTCAGTCTTCCACTGTTCCCAATTCAGTTTCAGTACCTGCTCAAGGTCCCTCTCAATCCTCCATAAGCCCCAGTGTAAATCTTCTTTCTGATAGAAAAGTAGAAATCGGGAAAAATATAGATTTTCGGTTATTTGAGAAAGAAGGCTTTACTTTTGCTACCAAGATCAAAAATCAAGGATGGGAACTTTATTGCTCTCTTAAGGAAGTCACCTATGTTGATCTAGTCAGAGAGTTCTACCAGAACCTACATTATGGAAGTGGGTCAGTGACTTCAACAGTCAAGGGGATTGACATCTGTTTGGATTCTAGGATATTGGGAGAAATACTTCAGTTGCCTAGTGAAGGATACTCATATATGGAACTCCCAATTAAAGAAGAAGGGATCAGAATTATCTTAGGAGAAGATTTTTCAGGAAATTTAAACAGATTGGAAGCAAAGCTACTGTCCATTGAGATGAGGGTCCTGCATCAGATTGTGACAAAATTTTTCTTTCTTAGGAGTGGTAGACATGACTTACTATCTGGCAGAGATGTATGTGTCATGTTTCATATCATCACTCAGACCCCCCTAAACCTCCCTACACTTATGATAGAGGCCATGAGAGAAACTTTGAACAGATCCAAGGCACACTTGCCTTATGGTATGGCCCTTACTAGAGTTTTTAGGAGGTTTGGAGTTAGCTGTGAGGGGGAGACACCTACCAAGCTCTCACATGTGGACACTTTCAACCAACACAGCCTGCACCGAATGGGAATTACAAAGACTGTTGGTGGTTGGATCAAGGGCTCTGAAGAAAGAGCTGAGGAGAGAGCTGAGGAAAGAGCTGAAGATAGAACTGAAGGCAGAGTAGAAGAAGAAGGTCCATCTTCTCCTGTACATGACTTCAGGGCAGCTTCACCAGATACCCAGTTCATTCCTGATACTGAGGCTGGCCCTTCTGAGTTTACTAGGATGCCCACACCAGTGTATCAGCCAGAGAGCAGAGCACCTCCTTCAGAGTTCAGACTGGCTGATGATCAGATCGAGCATATATCTCAGCGTGTGGCTTCTTTATTGTTTAGCCAGTGGAGTAGTACTTCTTTTGCACCTGGAGCTACTTCTTCTGATCAGACCATTACTCCCCACATCTCCACTGTATTTCAGATGATTTCAGATCAGTCCGTCAGGATACAGCAGCTTGAGGATACAGTCTGGAGACTTACTGGCAGAGTTCTTGACTTGCAGGGGCAAGTTCTTGCATTGGCCCATCCCCAGCCACAGGAGTCTACTATTGAGGTCACAGACCTCACTGCAGAGGCTGGAAGGCTCAGAGGAGCATTAGAAGGTGGATATGAGCTACTGAGGAAAGAGATCAGAGGATCGAGTGAGCATGCTACCACCCAGTTCACTGCTCTACTTCAATCTATTTCCAGAGCACTGAACGTCCTTGATTCTATCAGACTCATGGTATCAGCCCTAGCATCTCAGCATTCTCAGCCACCCAGTTCATCTCGCCCTCCTACTCGTGGCAGAGGCAGACGGGGTAGAGGATGCACTTCTGATCCATCATCTCCTCACCCTATATCTGATGACTCTGATCATTGACTTATCTAGATCTTAGGAGTTAGTATCTTGTTCTAGGATCTATACCTTGGGGCCATGTATTGACATTTAGCTGGTTGAATTTTATGTATTGAAATAATTATGATATTAATGAAATCATCTTTGTAATGATTATATTTTGGTTATATTTCAATCTCTGATACATCTATTGAAATATTATCTTCTCCTTGTTGTTGTTTGCTATTGATAATTGCTATATTAAGGGGGAGCAAACATCTGTGAAAAACTCTAAAGAGGAAGAAATTAAAGAATATTTCAGAAAAAGAAAAGAAAGAGTTAACTATGTTTGATGATGTCAAAAAGGGGGAGAAATTAAAATTAAACAAAAATTGAAATTAGACAAAAAGCAAAACCCTAAATTATGAGAAAAAGAGGGAGAAATTAAATTAAAACAAATATTGAAGAAATAAAACAAATATTGAAGAAATTAAACAAATATTGGAGAAATTAGACAAAAACAAGGATTGAAAGATTAAACAAAACTTTGAAAAATTTTGGTATCAAAATTTGGTATCAGACAGAACTTTAACAAAAAATTATCCATCAAAAGCAAAATCATGAGTACAATGCAAATAAGTTTTTTTTTATATATATAAGCTCTGATATTCAAACTTGCTTTTGAAATTTTACTCACCTTGATACATCAATAAGAAATTTGTTTTACTCTGATACATCCTACAATTTCTTTCAACTTGATCTGATACATGATAACATTTGATCCGATACAGTGTGAAGGTTTCTCTAATATATTATAACATTTGCTCTGATACTGTATGAAATTTTCTCTGATACATTAAAAATTTTCTTGCTCTGATACATTATAAAATCTTTTCTGATATCATTGTAAAAATTATTTTTGCTCTGATACATAGAAAAAGTTATTTATCTTCTCTTGCTCTGATATATCTTGAACTCAAAATAATCTAATACCCTTTTCAAATCTTTAAGAAAATGGACAAACTATTTTTGCATTTATATTACATGCCAAAAGAATCATACTCTTTTCAAGCATATACACCTATAATGGATTCTTTTGAAATTAATGCTTTAACATAAATATTTTTGTTCATATGTTTTGTCATCATCAAAAAGGGGGAGATTGTTGCTCCTAGATTGATTTTGATGATTACAAAGCAGATTGAAGGGATACAATATTTTAAAATGAAAAAGTCCTTATGCTCTTCAAGGGCAAAATCATAATTTCACTAAAATCCTGATTTGATAGTACCATTTGGTAGAACAAATGATTTGAAATCTATTGGTGAAAATTTCATTGTGTTTGGACTTATATTTTTGAAGTTATGAAGGTTTGAAGTGCATGAGTCGACTCATGAGTCAACTCATGGCACTGTGAGCTGATTGGCACGCAAAAATTCTCCTTGGCACGCTAGTTTTCTGGCTTGGCACGACCTGTGAGTCGACTCATGAGTCGACCCACAAGGCATGAGTCGACTCATGAGTCGACCCCTGCTAATTTGAGCCAAAAAATTCCAGAAAAGCATTCTCTGGTTTTTGCAACAGAGGTCGACTCATGAGTCGACCCCTGAAGCATGAGTCGACTCATGAGTCGACCCCTACGACGGGAAATATCAGCAACGGCTATTTTTTTGCCCGTTTTAATTGCCATTTATGCTTCCTAAAAATCCTCTAACGGCTCTTTATCTGCCTAAATTGTTTTCTCTTGCTTCTAATGCTACAAAATGCTTAATTTGATGAAAGAAATTGCAGATTAAATAGTGGATCAAACGTGAAATCAAATGTGAAGAGAAAAAGAAGAAAAAGAGAAGAACAGAAGAGAGGATCCAAAATTTGCAAGAAAAAGCCTGAGATCAACGAAATATCCATAGAGAAAAAGAGAGAGGATCCACAATATACCAGAGAGATTGTGAAAGAGAAAAGGAAGATCTTTCAAGGAGAGAATTCTTCACGCCTATCGTTTCAACCTTGATCTAGAGATCGTTCAAAGCTTTCAAGAGATCTTCAATCAACAATCAACCTCTTCTCAAGCGTTCAACCGTTCATTCATCTTGAGAAAATCTGAAAAAGGGGTTCTTCATTTGAGTAAAGCTTTTATTGTTATATTTGCTCATTTAAGGAGCTGTTATTGTATTAATCTGTGCTCTAAATATTCTTACTCTTTGTGAGTTTTTGCTCTTGTTTTTGGAGGATTTCCAAAACAAGGAAAGGTTGATCCGAACCTGAAATCGGAGTGTTTTGGGTTTGCTTGTACCCGGGAAACAAGTGTTCTAGCTTGGGATAGCTAGGGTCGGAGTTTCCGACGTCTTGTATTCTAGCTTGGGATACCTAGTGTCGGAGTTTCCGACGTTTTGTATTCGGGTTGAATACAAAAGATAGTGGATTGAAATTCCCAAGTGGGATCTTGGGGAGTGGATGTAGGTGCAAGGTTAGCACCGAACCACTATAAATCCTTGTGTTTGTGGTGTGCTTTATCGCTTTATCTTATTTCTTTATTATATCCTTGCAATACTACTTTAGGTAATTAATATTGATTTAAAGCCATTGTTTTGTTCTTCATAAGTTATTTGTTGGGCTTAAAATTTTTAGAAACCCAATTCACCCCCCCTCTTGGGTTGCACAGCTGGGCAACAGTACAGCATTATGCCATCTGATGACATCACATTCCAGTTCTGAAACAAACCCTTTTAATCGGAAGGCTTTACTAGTTACCTCATAAGTGGCAATATACACGGCTTCTATAAATCTACAATGATCGATTGTTTAGAACTTTTTCAATTTATTGAATCTACATTGCATAAAGAAACATCTTTCCTAATGTAGACTCTCTACCATCAATATCAGAAATAAAGTCTAATTTAATATATCTTTCTACCCTCAATTTTGATTCTCCTCAAAGATCATAAACATATCCTAAGTGCTTCTCAAGTACCTAAAAATATTTTCATAGCTATCTAGTGCTCTCAGTCTGGATTTAACTAATACTTACTCATGATACTCAGAGTAAAGATATATCAGGTCATGTATATATTATAGTATACATGAGACTCCCACTAGCTGAAGCATAAGGGATCTAACTCATATACTGCATCTCCACAGATGTGTCCCACATAACTTCTCAGAGAGATTAATCCCATGCCCAAGGGGTAGAAAACCCTTTTTAGGATTTTTCATGCAAAACTCCTTCAGCATCTCCTCTATTTACACATTCTATGAAACTAGCATCCTATTAAATATATCTCATAGACCTATATCTATCTTACAGACTTATATAGGATGTTTTCCAAAGATCTCTTATATAGAATTTCTTTAGACAACTAAATTCTAACCAAAATCAATATTGAAACAAAATTCTCAATCAGGAGGATGAAATTTATGTACAATATGAGGAATATAACAATATTCCTACTGACCTTCTTATAAATTTATGTTTCTTTCTTGTTCTTGATGAGATCAAACTATTTGATTGCATCGAGTATTCCTATTCTAAGATGCTTGCTTTAAAAGTCTCTACCTTTACATTTCTTCCTTTTGTAGATCCATTTGAATTCAATAGGTATTATACCTACTGATGGATCCACTAAGGATCAGATTTGGTTAGAATGTATTGAGGTAACTTTTGATTTTATTGCATTCAACCACTTCTCGAAATTAATATCTAACATCGACTCATAGTAGTTTTGGGATCATGTCCATGTTTTCTATATCCCATGAGAAATATTTTCTCTACATCCTCTGTTAGAATACCTAAGTATCTTTTAATAAGATAAGAGATTCTACTCGACCTACGAGATGGAAGAGGTACTACATGTACTGGCTCAATTATGAATAGGTCCTATAGTTTTTATGACTCATTGCTCTTCAGAGATTTTTTCTTTGAGCTTAATTTTTTTTTCATTATTTCTATCTTGGATAAATTATTTCGCTAAGAACATAGCATGTCGAGTCACAATCACATTGTGATCCTTTGAGAAGCAAAAGTAGTATCCCCTAAACTCTTTAGGATACCTTAGAAATGAACTCTCATAGACCTAATCTCTAACTTGTCTGCCTACTGTCGTTTGATATGGGTCGAACATCTTGATCATGCCACATCTCATACGGCATAATAGGAATAGACTTAGATGGACTATTCAGTAGTAAAGCTTATCCCCAAAGAAATAAGAAAAGATTAAGGATGTTAATCATGGATTGGACCATATCAAATAGGATCCCTTTCTTCCTCTCCAACACCCCATTGAATAGAGGTGCACCAAGAAGAGTCCATCTCGATTTCATCAAAGGATCTTAAGGATTTTCTAGTTTGCTTCTTTATCTCATATCTGAATTCTTTGAACTTTTCAAGACTTTAGATTTGTGTCTCATATATGTACTCATATCATGAAAAGTCATCGATAAAAAGTAACAAAGTAAAGATAACTATCCTTGGCTTGCACATCAAATGGGCTACACACATCAGTGTGTATTAAGATAAGTATCCCAGTGGTCCTCATCTTGTGTCCCATAAAGGATAGTTTGGCCATTTTTTCTTCAAGATAGAATTTACAAAGGAGGAATGACTCAAGAGTCGATGAGCCTAAAGGCTCATACCATTCTAATTTATTTATTCTATCCTTTCTAATATGACCAAATCTAAGGAGCCACATATACTTTAGGTTCATCTTATATTTGAATCTCTTAAATTCTACGATACTCACTATCTACTCAGATACTTGAAGAAAACATAGGTAGTGCTATGCATGTAATTTCAAAATTTTTTGCACAGCGAAAGAAAAAGATTAAATAATTTAATCTAAATCATATGCATAAGATCTAATCTAGACTACCATTCCATAATAAAGTATATAAAATATGATGTACTTTAGATCTGAAAATAAAAACTCACATTGCTCTCATCGATGTTGAAATTCTAGATCTAACTATTAAATCTAACGATATGATCATGATATTGGAATTTGGGGTTTGGTGCATGCATGTGTATTTCAAAACTTTATTTTCTAAATACCGTAGTAGAGAATAAGATTAAAATAATTTTAATCTGAATTATGCATGCATAAAAATATAAAATCATATGGATCTATATTTTATGCTGAAATTGATATATGCTGAAATTCAGATTGTGATCAAATCACATACCTGTTTCGTAATCTTTTTCTTCAAAACTAGATTTAAAAGAGATGAGACTCTCTGTTAGCCACACAAGAGTCTAGCTTCTATGAGTATCCACTCGAGATTAGCCTGGAACAGTCCTCTATAATCTAAATTTTGATTCTTCAAAATTCAGCCTACTGAATTTGAACAAAATCTGGATCGCGATCAATATTTGATCTTTCTCCTTGATCTTCTTCTTCTTCTCTTCTCTAATCTTTTTTTCTTGCTTATGTGCTGCTACCAGCACAAGAAACCAGCAATCAATGGATGCCCAACAACTTTTGGACGTGAGATAACTTGGGATGCGCATCCCAAGTGGTATAGCATGGGGATGCCTAAGGAGAAGAAAAAGAGGGAGGAAGAGAGGGCGTGGGAGGTTCTCTTAGCATAGAGAGGGGCTGGCTTGGATGATCTTAGGACCTTAGGGGAGGTCTCCTTTTATAGGCACAAAGATTGAATCATATTCAATCATATAATACAAGTCCTACTTGTATTAAGATTCCTATTAACTTAAGTTATCCAACTTACATTAGGAAGCCCATTAAGCACCAACTATTGGAGCCTTTGCACCCATAATTAGACACCCTCTTTTGCACCCAAGAGACACCTCATATGAAAACCAAAGGCCCTTTAATTAATGGACCATCCAAATTGATCAAATCAAAGTGGCACCCCATAATAACTATCAAGGAGATTCACAAGGGACTTGCACCCTTAATTTATGTGATCCATAACCTTAGACACCTAACAATTGGAGTCTCATAAATCTTATTCATGTAGATAATTAGTAGGTGTTAGAATTAACTTATCAAATAAGTAATCCTAAAGAAAAAAAAATTGGATCCAACCATGTGCTAGCAAAGTTACCATGGATCCAATGGGTTTCTCTAAATCCAATTGATACTTCATAAGCTCAATTTCTTATTTCAGACCTAATTTCTTTATTGTGTGACCTCATAGATTCAACTCTATCGGATAGTGAAATATACAATGATCTCTATCATTATATTATTGAAACTCTTTTCAATGGGTTGGAATAATTTCACTCTAACTCAATCAAAGATTGTCGATCAGAAACAATCCTAGTGAGCTCTCACAATCCAATAGTAACACCTAGCAGTATGTAGTGGCAACCTAGTAGAACTGAAATAAACCACTAAATATAGTTAACATATGATTTAGTTCCTCTATCATGAGTCCTGACTAGATGGTAGGTCATGGATAAATCGTCAAACCTCAAAATCAGTTATATGATAGATTCGATTGGCTCAAGTCCAGATATGATGTCTATGAATACTCCTTTCCATCAATCACTCTACTGTGGCCACAAATTCTGAAACTTAACCTCTCAAATTTCATAGGACTACTCCTCTCTATCAAGATCGATAGATTCTATCTTGATGTGCATCCTACTCCTACAGTGGACCAACTGTCACCAACATCCACTATAAGGGCTCATTGAGATCCATATTTATGTGTCAGTCAAACTTCAACAGTCTTACTATGAGTAGCAGTATCATCTCAAGTCAAAAGATCAGTTACACAACTACAGCATCGAGACAATCACTGACGATTGAATAGAAATTTAAGTAATCTCTCTTATGGTCACGCTCTATGCCAGTTGTTCTCTAACAACCATCCGTACTTGTTGATCTGTGTCTCTACACAGTAGATTAGAGATCCATCTATCTCGAAGAAAGTGATTTATACATCAGTCTATCCAGATCTATCATCACCCTCATGATGATCCTATGACCGGAAGCCTTTAGGAATTAAATACATGTCTCTAATTCTCAATACTTTGAGAATATGTATCAAAACTAATTTCATAGATGATTCAAGAATATATTACACTTAAATGAAAAAGAACTTATCCCTTTTATTGATCATATCAATATATTAAGTACAAAATTATGCCCTAAATATATTATAATGTGCCAGCCATATTGGCTTCTAGGACATACATCTAACAATCTCTCACTTAGACTAAAGCCAATTGATCACAAATCTAAGTCCCATCTTTTCAAGGTGGACTTTCACTTTTGATTGACTCAGCTGCTTAGTCAGTGGGTCTGCCATGTTATCCGTGGAGTCTACTTTTTGCACCTCATTATGTTTCTTTTTGAGGTAGTTACGTATGATATGATAACGCCACTTGATGTGCTTTGATTTTTGATGAGATCTCGGCTCCTTAGCAAGTGCTATGGCTCTATTATTGTCACAGTATAGTGGTATGGTATCCGATGTCATAATCTCAAGTTTTGCAACAAACTTTTTGAACCAGAAGTCTTCCTTCGCAGCATCTGAAGGAGCAACATACTTAGCCTCCATGGTCGAATCTGCTATGATGGATTGTTTGAAATTCTTCCAGCTAACCGCACCACCATTGCAAACGAACACATATCCTGATATAGACTTTCTATCATCAAGATCAGACATGAAGTCTGAGTCAGTATACCTCTCAATTTGCAAGTCAAAATCACCTCCAAAGATCAAGAATAAATTTTTAGTCCTTCTTAAGTACTTAAGAATATTCTTCATAGCTATCCAGTGCTCCTCGTCTGGATTCGATTGATACCTGCTTGTGATACTCACAGCAAGGATAATATCAAATCGAGTACATAGCATGGTATACATGAGACTTTCTATTATCAAAGTATAAGGAATCCTACTCATGCGCTGAATCTTTTCAAATGTGGTGGACACATCGTTTTGGAGAGACGAATACCATGCTTAAGAGGAAAACGACCTCTCTTGGAGTTTTTCATGCTGAACCTCTTTAGCACCTTCTCTATGTACAGTTTTTGTGACAGACCAAGTATCTGTTTAGATCTATCCCTATAGACTTTTATTCTGAGAATATAGGATGCTTTTTCTATATCTTTCATGAAGAATTCTTTGGACAACCATCTTTTAACTATGGTCAGCATGGGAATGTCATTCCCAATAAGGAGAATATCATCCACATACAATATGAGGAATGTGATTGCAGTCTTACTGACACTCTTGTATCCACAAGATTTTTCTATTGGGAAATGTGTCCTAAAGTCAATCATCTAAGTGGTAGATGATTGGAATTAGTATATGAATTATCTAATAATAATAGTTATTTGACAGGTTCATCATAAAAGTTCTATCTTTCTTAAATGAACTCCTAAATTATGATGAAGTCCTTAGAACCACAATCAATCGATAAAGGAAGATTTATCAGATGGTTCTTAAATTATTCACGATCAAATGATAAATTATTAACAAGGACAATAACTTATCAAGTGTAGGTCGCTGTATGCCATATGCATTGGTTGTCCTCGTAACCAAGTGGTGTGAAGACACTGGTATGGCATCCAAATGAGATGTAGGAGTACATCTACATTGAATGTGATCAATGTAATACTCTACAATCAAGAGTAGTTAGCTAAGACCTATAGGTATAAGTGTCCCTCCGACCTGAGACCACCACGGTGACTTGCAAGTAACTCACTGTGCTTTGATGCTGGACTGTCTGTATTTTTAATATAGGTTTGAAAGATTTTTGGTTACAGTCAAGTACTTGTGAAGTTGATGTGCGAGTCAAAATAGGATTGACCACTCCTAATTAACTTCAGGAAGAGAATGTCTTGCTGTGTTTCAATTTAGCAAAACCTAGGCCTGGATAATCTTCGTGAGGAGTTATGGGATTTACAAAATTTTGAGACACAATAGAGATGACTTGTATGAGTGATTGATAGCATACTCGAAGTTGTCTTGAGTATTATTGATCAAAATGATGAATTATTTAATAACCATGGGTCAGGGTTCTTAGAATATTACTTTGCATACATTCGACCTATTTGGATGTCGGGAACCATTGCTAGATGGTTACTTCGACTGGTATCGAAATTAATTTTTATACTATCAGCTTAGGTTCGAACCTATAGGGTCACACATATAAGAGGTTGTAATCTAATCAAATGATTAATCGATGATTGAGAATCATTCTAAGGTTAAACAATCAATGTGATTGATGTTTGACCTAATGCAAGTGTTGCAGGAGGATCATTAGCAATTGGATTGTTATTTGGCTCAATCTGATTGAGAAATTGGGATGAGATCAAGTCTAATTAAATATGATTCAATTAGAATTGGTTTGGATTTAATTAGATTAAGTCTAATTGATTTATTGGATAAGCCAGTTGCAAGGGAGAACAAATCCCTGTTTGACTAGAACTTGTATGCACCTAATTCTTAATTAAGTTAGGATTTAAATTAAATATGATTTAATCTGATTTAATTGAACTCCTAGTTGTACTAAAATCACCATTAATTAGGTTATAATTAATTTAAATTGGGTTCAAAGTATTTGACCTAATCTAAATAAGAATCTTAGTTAGACTAGGATTCCATCTTCTCTTGCGCCACCTAAGAAAATCAAAGAACACACCCACTAATTAATTTCAGATAATTTTTTCTATAATTTTTATATCTAAGGGAAGTAATCTCACATCACTTATTCTAGATATTTGAATCATATTTGATCTGATTCAATATGAAAATTAATTTGGTTCATTGTGGAAAGTGGTTTAGCCTATTTCTCTTTTTGAAAGAGTCCCTCTTCACAAGGACTCTTCCCTCCCTCTCTTGCGCCAACTTCTCCCATGTTTATCCTCTTTTTTGTTGCCCCTTTTGTGATTATTTTCATTCTATCCATGAAATAAATGAGATAGGGGGCGTCCAAGAGTTGGACGCCCCAAGGACTCCTTGTTAGACTAGGTCTTATGACCTAGTCTGCCATATAAAAGGAGGTCGCCCCATATGCCATGATATAGGAGTCAAAAATTTATGAAAAATTGAGAGAAATATCAGAAGAGAATGAGGAAGACCTAGGAGATTTGAGGCACCAAAATCCATGGAGGAGAGTCCTCTAACAAGAGATCAAAAGTTGATGTCTTGTAGAGAAGAAAGGTAAGAGAGAAGATTGTCTTCTCTTATTGGTTTTCTTTCTTATTTTTTTCTCCTTGTTTTTATATTTTTATGTGATAAAAATATGAGAGAGAAAGAAGGATTACATGGATGGTTTGAGGTGCCAAAATCCTTGGAGAAAATTCTTCAATCAAGAGATCAAAGGTTGATGTCTTGTAAAGAGAAAGGTAAGAGAGAAGATTGTCTTCTCTTATTATTTTTCCTTTCATATTAATATCTCTTTGTTTTATGTTTTTTTATATGATAAAAAATTTGAAAGAGAAAGAGGGATGGTGTGGTGAATTCATGTTCCAAAGAGTTGGAGCATGGTGATCTTATTTTGGACATGATATGATCATGTTCTGATGGAAGAAGAAGAAGAAAAGAAGGTCTTTTCTTAAGATTTCTTTTAGAACTCTTTTTCTCCATAAATCATGAGATTTTTTTATGAAAAAAATTAAATATCATAAGATCTGAAAACTAAAAAAATATCAAGAGAAGAAGGTCTTTTCATATCCTAGCATAGAGATATTTTTAGGATATCAATTGTTGATGTACTGAAGGAGAAGATCTGTCTTCTCTTAGGATCCTTTTCCATTAAATATTAATTTTGATTTTAGGAAGGTCAAAAGGTTTGACTTCTTCCTTATTCTTTCTCATATTCTTCATCTCTTGAAATATCCAAGAGATTCAAAGAATATTTTTTAGATTAACCATCCGGAGGGATCTGCAAGAAACTAGCACTTCGAGCGGATCTTCGTTCGACGAACCTCTGATTTTGTTGCAGCCTCGTGTGGATCACCTATAGAGGTCGGATGTATGTGCGGCTCCAAAGACAATAAAGAAAATCAATCATGGAGTTCTCGACCTACATGAAGATAAGAGATCTGATCTCTTCTTTTATCTAGATGTGATCTAGGTTTTAGATCTAAAAATATTTTAGATCTAGGGTATTGATTTGATCAATACCAAATCTTTTATTTTTTGATTTATAAATACAATATGACATGTTATAGATCTTAATTGTAGGGTTTAGTAATTTGATTACATTATTTGTAGATTAAATTATTTAATTTACATGCTCCGCTGTGTTATATTTCAAAAAAAGTTTTGAAATTCATGCATGAAACTCTGTACCTTTTCCAACAGTGGTATCAGAGCATCTAGGTTCTTTTATAACATATTCATAATTATATTAAAATAAATTTAAAAAATAAAATAATGATCGCACGGACTGTAGGTTGTCCTGCTTTAAGGTTTACCCCTTACAGTGCAAAGGTTGTCCTGGTACGTTGCAATCTAAAAAATTTAAAATAGTTTAAATAAATCTTGTCATGAATGCTTTAGATTAGACCTATTTTATTTCATAAAGTTTTATGTAATGTACATAGATTAAAATTAGCCTAGAACAGGATCTTACGAAGGTTCTATTTGCTGATTGAGCCGGCTCGACCAGCATGCCAGCTCGACTAAAAAGTTGGTTGAATTATATTTCTGACTGATTTTAATTGTTAGTGTTTGTTAGTGAAATAAGCCGACCTATTTTTGAAATGAGTCGACCTATCTAGTGAAACAACACTAGATTGTATTAAATCTTTCAAAAGTTGAAAATAGTTTTCGAAATACCAAAACCCAACCCTCAGCCATGAACTTAATTAAAAGAATTAAATGATTGTTTAGGATCTAGGTTTGTGATTTAAAGATTCTAAGATAATTTCATAAAATATGGGTTAAAGGGTAATGGGTTAGCTTTGATCAGATCATTAACTAGGTTAGACCTAGGGTTAGATTAAATATGGACTAAGTTAAGAAATTGATCAAACCTAATTAAAAGTTAATTAGGATTAGGTCATTTCTATAGATCACTTCAATAGTTGTAGTTGATCAAAGTCCATATATCTAACAAATGGACACTAATCGTGGCTCAACGGCTGAGCCCGAGTCTTTAGGCAGACCAAATCAAAACTGATAAACCAGTTGGTGTCTAAGGTAAACTTGATCGGTGGTTTTTAATTGAGAGCATGCTTACCTGGCCATTTCTTATGGTGTCTAAGGCAAGCATTGGTAGACCCTCCCATGGATCATACTTACCTGGCCAATGTGGTTAATCAGGTCTTGATTAGGTTGCTCATTGATTCGTGCTAACCCATGTCACATAGAAAATTAGAGAGTCTGATTTCATTCAGTGAGACTGATCTAGGTGTCCATGGACCAAATTTGATCCTAGTCCTTGTTAATGACTTGAGAAGTCAGTGGGAGGACTTGACTTGATGAAGTCAGTGGGAGCGAATTGGTCCACGTCTTTTCTATCCTTAAATCACTGATAATTTTAAATCCTCTAAAATTATTAGGTACTTAAAATGATAAAGTTATGGAGATAACTGAGTCATAGCCTTCCATTAAGGTATTTGATAATGAGTCCATTAACTCAATAATCATTGCAGACCCAAAGGCCTGGTGCTTGTTGATTAATGAAATTATCACTCATCATATGATGACTTGGATGTGTCTCTCTAATGGTGGTTAGGTTAGCCAACCAAAGTTGGACTTAATCATTTGTTGGTTAGATGCACCAAGTATGGTCATGTTAATGGTTGAACCTAACCAGATCCTTACAGTGGAGGCCAAAGCCTACTGATTAGGTTTCTGGGGCAAAATTAAATTACTAAAAGTTATTTGGAGAAACAATTGATTAATGAACCTACCTGTAGATGCACATGGATTGGTCGACCAAAGTCGGGCTTGTGTGTAGCCTATGTGGATTCTAGTACCTACTAGAAAATTAAAGTAATTTTTCAAATTGAAGGTAGAGGCTACCAATTTGAATAAAATAGTGAGAGAACTTTGAGACTAAAGTCCAAGTCTCTAGGCTTAAAATAATTTATATACATTAGGTCATTGTTCTCTTTTCTCAAAAGAAGGCTAAACCTTAATTGCTCCAATCGCTGTTAGATAGTGATGACTTATGGGACCCAACTTCGTTAATTAGTATCGAAAGTTGAATTTGATTCAGCAGTATGATGGGTTCGTATTGGGGCTTCTTAGTCCAGTCAAAATAATTAGTCCAAAATTAATCCAAATCAAGCAAAAGCACAGGATCATACGAAGAAGAATTGTCTTGCTTTCCTTGACCATAATAGGCTGAACAAGAAAAGAGCAAAGGTTGCTCATCAAGGATGTTATATGATAACATCTTAAAGTTTCTCTATGTAATTCCACTACCTAGGTATTAGATACCGATGGTTTTATGCAATTTATTGCTAGGACTACAAGTAAGTAAAATATTTAAAAATGGTGAGAAATTCTTGAATGTTAGGGATGGAAGTCTTATTCCAATCCTAACTTTAGAAATTGTAGAGCTTATTTTTAAATATTATTATTTAAAGTAATTATTACTATTGTCTATTGTTTATAATCTTTGTTGGCCTTTTGGCTAAAGATGATCATCATTCATAAAGAAAGATTATTGTGGTATTATTATGAATAATGTTATAATAATACATGGACAATAAGAAAATGATATTTACAAAGTCTGTTAAGTGTAATGTACACACCCAAGTTAGATAATGTCATGAATGTCTATCTTTGGCATTATAGGCTTAGTCATCTTGACAAGAACAGGATAAACGGATTAGCTTGAGAGAAAAATCTTGACATCAATGATTGTGAATCATTGATAGCCTATGAGTCTTATCTTCTTGGAAAGATGACAAAGTCACCTTTTAATGGAAAAGGTGAAGGAGCTGATAAAGTTCTAAATCTCATACATAGTGATGTATGTAGACCTGTGAACTTAAGTGCTAGAGGAAGATATTAATATTTTATTACAGACGACCTATCTGGGCATGGGTGCATCTGGCCAAATCATTTGAAATGTTCAAATGATTTAAACGATGAAAAGGATGACATATCTAGGAGAGAATTAGATTCTCTCTCAGTGGATTCCTTTTTAGAACATAGTGTATCTGAAAGGAGAAGTTGAACTTCGTTAGACATGATTCAATCCATGATAGGATTCACTAATCTGCCTGTTTCAGGATTGTGCTCTTGTGTGATTACTTGTTTTACTCTGAAAATATACTGAGTAAGTCTGTTGTGCAGATTTCATATAAGATATGGATCGGGCATAGACCTAGACTCTCTCACCTTTGGGTTTGGAGTTGATCGGCCTATGTCAAAGGTTTGCATACAGATAAACTTGGTTCATGGTCCAATAGGTGTTTAAGGGTTACTAATTCTATCATGCTGAAGAACATAAGATGCTCATCAGCAGTAGGGCATTCCTTTTGGAAAGGAGTTCCTTAGAGAAGGAACTGATGCCTATCAAGTTGAACTTGAAAGTTTGATTGGTAGAAAATGAACCGACATAATCTAGTAAACCTACAGAACCGAATATGATTAGATCAAACTCGGAGCCCATTAAAGTAAACGCAATGCAATGGTCTAACTCTGAGAAGTAGCTTGGAGCCATTAAATCCAAATTAAAGTCCATGAAAATCAATAGTGTATGGACACTAGATGATTCACCTGAAGGAATAAAACCTATTGGGTGTGAATAGATTTTTCAAAAGGATCAGAGTAGCATAGACGAGAAGGTGGAGACCTATAAAGCTCGTTTCACTATTATCGTAGAGTTAGAACATACATTTTGAATATACGTCTTTGTTATGAATAAAGAGAAACCCTACATTTATAAATGGGTAAAATATTCTGTAGTGTTATTCCTTGTTTGTCTGTGGATGAAATTCTCTTAATCAGGAATGGCATTCCAGCATTGCAAAGAATAAAGGTTTGGGTGTCATCTAATTTCTCCATGTTTAAGACTCGATATGGTATGCTCACTAATGGTAGTGAGCAGATACCAGTCTGATCTAAGTAAGAACCACTGGAAGATTGTATAGACAATCTTTAAGTATTTGAAAAATACTAAGATCCAGTGACTCAAATATGAAAATACTGACTTTAAACATATGGATGTTTTGATTTTAGTCAGATCAAGATGACAACAAGAAAGTGTCGGATCATATCCTAACTGTAGGAGCAATTTGCTGGAAAGATTCCAAGCAGGATACTTTAGTCTATTCAGTTAGTGATGTAGAGTACATCGTAGCATATGATGCTGCCATGTAAGCTATGTAATTGCTAAGCTTCATTAACAGGTTTGGAGTGGCACCCTCCACCGATAGTCCAGTCCTATCGTAGTACTAGAGCTATAAATCTGGCTAAAGAATCAAAGGACCAGCATACTCTGTATTACTATCACTTTTAATTTTAGATCAGGATGACATCGATCTTTGGAAGATCGATGAAAAAGGAGAACTTGACCGACCCATTTGCTGAGGCCTCGAAACTAGAAAATTCTACGAACTCAAGTAAAAGATAAAATATTTGATATCATTCTGATTATCTTTAGTATAAGTGGGAGTTGTTAGAAAATGTATCCTAAAGCCAATCATCTAAGTGGTAGATGATTGGAATTAATATATGAATTATCTAATAATAATAGTTATTTGGCAGGTTCATCATAAAAGTTCTATCTTTCTTAAATAAACTCCTAAATTATGATGAAGTTCTTAGAACCACAATCAATTGATAAAAGAGGATTTATCAGATGGTTCTTAAATTATTCACGATCAAATGATAAGTTATTAACAAGGACGATAACTTATCAAGTGTAGGTCGCTGTATGCCATATGCGTTGGTTGTCCTCGTAACCAAGTGGTGTGGAGACATTGGTATGGCATCCAGGTGAGATGTAGGAGTACATCTGTATTGAACGTGACCAATGTAACACTCTACTATCAAGAGTAGTTAGCTAAGACCAATGGGTATAAGTGTCCCTCTGACCTGAGACCACCACGATGACTTGCAAGCAACTCACTATGCTTTGGTGTCGGACTGCCTGTATTTTTAATATAGGTTCGAAAAGTTTTTGGGTATAGTCAAGTATTTATGAAGTCGGTGTGTGATTCAAGATGGGATTGACCACTCCTGATTAACTTCAGGAAGAGAATATCTCGTTGTGTTTCAATTTAACAAAATCTAGGCCTGAGTAATCCTCGTGAGGAGTCACGGGATTTGCAAAATTTTGAGATACAATAGACATAACTTGTATGAGTGATTGATAGCATACTCGAAGTCATCTTGAGTATTATTGGTCAAAAAGATGAATTATACGGTAACCATGGGTCAGGGTTCTTAGAATATTGCTTTGCATACATTCGACCTATCTAGACGTCGAAAACCATTGCTAGATAGTTACTTTGACTGGTACAAGAATTGGTTTCTATACTACCGACTTAGATTTGAACCTATAAGATTACACACATAAGAGGTTGTAACCTAATCAGATGGTTAATCGATGATTGAGAATCGTTCTAAGGTTAAACAATCAATGTGATTGATGTTTGACCTAATGCAAGTGTTGCAGGAGGATCATTAGCAATTGAATTGCTAATTGGCTCAATCTAATTGAGCAATTGGACTGAGATCAAGTCTAATTGAATATGATTCAATTAGAATTAGTTTCAATTTAATTGGATTAAGTCTAATTGATTTATTGGATAAGCCAGTTGCAAGGAAGAACAAATCTCTGTTTGACTAGGACTTGTATGCACCTAATTCCTAATTAAGTTAGGATTTAAATTAAATATAATTTAATCTGATTTAATTAGACTTCTAGTTAAACTAGGATCATCATTAATTAGGTTATAATTAATTTAAATTAGATTCAAAGTATTTGGCCTAATTTAAATAAGAATCCTAGTTAGACTAGGATTCCATCTTCTCTTGCGCCACCTAAGAAAATCAAAGCCCATGCCCACTAATTAATTCCAGATAATTTTTTTTATAATTTTCATATCTAAGGAAAATAATCTCACACCACTTTAGATTTGATCTAGTTCAATATGAAAATTAATTTGGTTCATTGTGGAAAGTGGTTTAGCCTATTTCTCTTTTTGAAAGAGTCCCTCTTCACAAGGACTCTTCCCTCCCTCTCTTATGCCAACTTTCTCCATGTTTATCCTCCTTTTTGTTGCCCCTTTTGTGGTTATTTTCATGTTATCCACAAAATAAATGAGATAGGGGGTGTCCAAGAGTTGGATGCCCCAAGGACTCTTTGTTAGACTAGGTCTTATGACCTAGTCTGCCATATAAAAGGAGGCCGCCCCATATGCCATGATATAGGAGTCAAAAATTTATGAAAAATTGAGAAAAAAACTAGAGGAGAATGAGGAAGACCTGGGAGGTTTGAGGCACCAAAATCCATGGAGGAGAGTCCTCTAATAAGAGATCCAAAGTTGATGTCTTGTAGAGAAGAAAGGTAAGAGAGAAGCTTGTCTTCTCCTATTAGTTTTCTTTCTTTTTTTTTCTCTTTATTTTTGTGTTTTTATGTGATAAAAATATGAGAGAGAAAGAAGGATTACATGGGTGGTTTGAGGTGCCAAAATTCTTGAAGAAAATTCTTCAATCAAGAGATCAAAGTTTGATGTCTTGTAAAGAGAAAGGTAAGAGAGAAGATTATCTTCTCTTATTATTTTTCCTTTCATATTAATATCTCTTTGTTTTATATTTTTTTATATGATAAAAAATTTGAAAAAGAAAGAGGGATGGCATGGTGAATTTATGATCCAAAGAGTTGGAGCATGGTGATCTTATTTTGGATATGATATGATCATGTTCTGATGGAAGAAGAAGAAGAAAAGAAGGTCTTTTCTTATGGTTTCTTTTAGAACTCTTCTTCTCCATAAATCATGAGATTTTTCTATGAGAAAAATCAGATATCATAAGATCTGAAAACTAAAAAAATATCAAGAGAAGAAGGTCTTCTCATGTCCTAGCATAGAGATATTTTCAGGATATCAATTGTTGATGTACTGAAGGAGAAGATCTGTCTTCTCTTAGGACCCTTTTCTATTAAATATTAATTTTGATTTTAGAAAGGTCAAAAGGTTTGACTTCTCCCTTATTCCTCCTCATATTCTTCATCTCTTGAAATGTCCAAGAGATCCGAAGAATATTTTTTAGATTAACCATCCGGAGGGATCTGCAAGAAGCTAGCACTTCGAGCGGATCTTCGTTCGACGAACCTCCGATTTTGTTGTAGCCTCGTGTGGATCACCTGTAGAGACCGAACACGTGTGTGGCTCTAAAGAAAATAAAAAAAATTAACCATGGAGTTCTCAACCCGTATGAAGGTAAGAGATCTGATCTCTTCTTTTATCTAGATGTGATCTTGATTTTAGATCTAAAAATATTTTAGATCTAGGGTATTGATTTGATCAATACCAAATCTTTTATTTTTTGATTTATAAATATAATATGATATATTATAAATCTTAATTGTAGAGTTTAGTAATTTGATTACATGCATTTGTAAATTAAATTATTTAATTTACATGCTCCACCGCATTATATTTCAAAAAAAGTTTTAAAATTCATGCATGAAACCCTGCACCATTTCCAACATTCTCTTCATTTTTTATGAAATTAAATGATTTGATTATCTCATCAAAATGATAGTTTCAATTCTGAGAAGCCTACTTTAATTCACATATGGACCTTTGCAGCTTGCAGACTCTGTAATCACCATCACCGGATGTGAAACCCATAGGCTACTCCATATAGATATCTTCCTTAAGATATCCATTCAGGAAGATAGTTTTCACATCCATCTGTCAGATTTCATAATCATAGTAAGCTGTAATAGCAAGTAAAGTGTAGATAAATTTTAGCATGGCTACAGACAAAAAAGTTTTCTGATAGTCAATGCCCTTGCACTGACTATAACCTTTAGCCACAAGCCTAATTTTATAGGTCTCTACTTTACCATCGACACCTATCTTTCTTTTGTAGATTCATTTACATCCAATAGGTACAATATCTTTAGGTGGATCCACTAAAGTCCAGACTTGGTTCGAGTGCATCGAGTCAATTTCTGACTTCATAGCATCTAACCATTTTTCAAAATAGATGTCAGACATCGCCTCATCAAAAGTATTGGGATCATCATCATGACCCCTATCTCCCATAAGGAATATTTTTTTTACTTCCTCTGTAAGCATACCCATGTACCTTTTAGGAGGTCAGAAGACTCTGCTAGATCTACGAGATGGCAGAGGAACATCAACTACTGGCTCATGGACTACGGGTTCCTGAGGATCTATAGCTCTAGACTCTTTAGAGACCTTCTCTTTGAGTTCCACTAACCTCCCACTGCCGCCATCCTGGATAAACTATTTTTTCAGGAATATGGTATTTCGACTCACAATCACATTGTGATCTTGAAAAAAGTAGAAGTAGTATCGCATGGATTCTTTTGGGTATCCTATAAGTAAGCTATAATAGATCTATCCTCCAACTTTTCTGTCATCTATCTCTTGACATAAGCCAGACATCCTCAAGTCTTAAGATAACCCAGACTCAGCTTCTTACCGAACTATATCTCATACAGTGTGTGTAGGAACAGACTTTAAAGAAACCCTATTTAACAAATAAATGACAGTTAACAAGATATGTCCCCAAAAGAATAAGAGTAGATCAGTGAAGCTCATCATGGACCTGACCATATCTAATAGGATCATGTCCTCCTTTTGGATACCTCATTGAGCTGAGGTGTTTCAGGAGGGGTCCACTGAGAGACTATACCATTATCTTTAAGATATCTCAAAAATTTCTGACTAAGATATTCATCTTCTCGATCAGATCGAAGAACCTTAATGAATTTATCTGTTTGCTTCTCTACTTCATGCTTGAATTCTTTGAACTTTTCAAAGGCCTCAAACTTGTATTTCATTAGATACACATATCTGTACCTAGACAAATCATCGATAAAGATAATGAAGTATGTGTAACCATCCCTGGCCTGCACATCAAATAGTCCACACACGTTGGTGTGTGCCTAGGCAAGTAGCACTGTGGCCCTTTTTCCATATCCTACAAAGGGCAACTTGGCCATCTTGCCTCGAAGGCAGGATTCGTAAGCTAGATATGGCTTTAGGTTAAGAGAGCCAAGGATCCCATTTTTCTTCAGTCTGTTTATCCTATCCTCTCCAATATGGTCTAGTCTATAGTGCCATAAGTACTTCTAATTAATTTTATCTCTGGATCTCTTTTAGCCTACGGTACTTACTATTTGTTCATTTAGGTTCATATTCGCATCAACATGCAAGTGATAAAGACTGTCAATTAAAAGATCTCGTGCAATCAATTTATTTCATAAATAAATGAAATAAAAGTTTTTATTAAAATAAATTTCATAACCTTCCTATGCTAGCACAAACATGATAATTAAATTCCGACTAGCTACAGAAATATAATAGCAGTCTTTCAAATCTATTCTAACAGTAGACGGTAATCGAAGAGGGTAAGTGCTAATGGCCTCTATAGCAATCTTTGCTCCATTGCCGATCTGAAGGATCATGTCACCTTTCCTCAACCTCCTACTTTCTATCAGACCCTGCATTGAGGTACATATATGAGCACTCGAGCCAATGTCTAATACCCAACTAGAAGTAGAAGAAACCGTAAGATTATATTCAATTATGAGCATACCTTCAGAAGGTTAATCATCCTTTTTGGTCTTTAGGCTCTCCAGGTATTTCGGACAGTTTCTCCTCCAGTGGCCTTCAGCATGACAATAGAAACACTTTTCCTTTGCCTCAGCTACTTTTGGACCATCCTTCTTTGACTTACTCTCTCTCTTCTGCTTCTTTGTAGATTTAGCCTTCTTCCTTCCAATAGATTTTCTCTTGAAAGAAGAAGTCTGCTCTACAGTGAGAACAGTGCCCCTTGAACTCTTCAAGGTACCCTCTGTTGTAACTAACATATTGACAAGTTCAAGAATAGTGCAGTCAAGTTTGTTCATATAAAAATTCATAATGAATTGACTATATAAACTAGTAAGAAATTGAAGGATCGGATCTATCTGTAATTCTTTTTGCATATCAAGCCCGAGCTTTCCAAGCTCCTCAATATCCTTGATCACTGTCATACAGTGCTCATGGACAAACTGCCCCTCACGCATCTTAAGGTTGAAGAGCCTTTTGGATACTTCAAAGTGTGCAGTATGGCTTGGCTCACCAAACAACTCTTGCAGGTGAGTGATCATAGCCCAGGCAGTGAGCATATGCTCATGCTGGCTTTGTAACTCATTTGATATGGACGCCAGTACATAACACTTGATCTGACTGTCTTCATCCATCCACTTCTCAAAAGCTGCTCTCTGCTCAACAGTAGGATGGTTTGGTAATACAACGGGGTCCTGGTCGAGAACATGGCATAACTTTTTTGAGGTCAGGACAATCTTGAGATTTTTGAGTCAGACTTTGTAATTATTATCAATCAAATGATTGGTTTCAAGGATGCGAGCTAGAGGGTTTGAGGCTGACATGATGATTTAATTACAAGAGTAGAAATTCAAGTTAGACTTTTGTACTTAATATTTTAATTTGCTTCTAAAGACTTTAAGATGTAAATAATGACTCTCACTAATTTTTTGGATCTCTCCACTCTCCGAAAAGAAAACGAAAATCCTGACGTGACAAAAAATTTTTAGTGGATGCTGCGGTCCCATCGATGACATGCACCTCATCTAACAGTTATTGGTAACATGTACACCAATGCATAGGCAACTTCTTGTCCAGATACTTCAATAAGCATGTTGCAGTGATTTGATCTCTAAGTCATGTGGGCTCACCTAACAGTTATTGCCCACACTTCTTAGTTAAACCCGACCCACCGTTCACAAGCAGGTGCAAGGCTGTCATTAAGTCCCTCACTTAACAGTTATTGGGTCCAACCCCATCCTTATCCTGGAGTAACTCTTTGCTAATAGAGTGGTTGCATATTTTCGATGCAACTGAACCACTGTGACCAGTCAAGAACAGTCAATGCCGATAGCATGCCCGCACATCTACAACGGTGGAAGACCTATGGACTTAATATTTATGGAGAGATTTAAGTTTAGATCTCATTTAATCAATCATCGTATGACTGATCTAAGTGACATAGGCTAAACCAGATTGCTAAGTAACCTAATTCAAGTCTCAATCTTCCAAATTGATCAGGTAAGTAGAGATCGGTAGGGATCCCCCCGTTGCCTTCCTAAGACACAAATAGATTGGCTAGGTTGGCTAAAAAAATTAATTAAATAACCACATCTCATTAACTTGTCTTAGACACCAATAGGTTGATTGAACAAAATTGGTTAGCTCAAGCAAATCAGGCTCAAACCAACGAGCCAAATTAGGTCCTTAGGTGGATCGATTCTACATATAAGATTCAATCGATTTGATTAACAATAATTGTATGATCATTAACTTAATTGATCTAACTCTTATTAATACTTGACTTGATTTGATCAATTATTTAATCGAATTAGATCCATATGGCTTAAATCAAAAATCTTAAATACAATCCTATTACATGACTTAATTTATGATTTTTTCATGACAAAAATCCTAATGCACAAACATAAATTTTAAATACTAAAATCATATTTCAGATTTAAATTTATTGCATGAAAGAAAGTTTTAGAATATAAAAATAATTTTTAGATTTTAGCATATAAATATATATCATATATATGCATGTAAAATCAGATCTAAACAAAATTTCAGATCTTAGCACAATGTCATATATCTCATATACTAATCATAGATCATGTTGGGTATAAAATACCCCTCAGCCAAAGTTCGTGACGGGAGTGACCCTCCGAGGATCCAACTGACTTTCGACCTCCGACAACATCTCTTCAAACCTCCCGGGCGGCCGAGCCTCCGCCACACTCCCAAGTTTTGCCGACGGGCAGGACCCTGCTGGCGTCGACCGGATTCTTCGCGACGTCCGGACTCCTACGGGAGCCGGACCTCACCGATGACTTCACCTGCAGGCTCCACCCGGGCTCCTACAGGAGCCGGACTCCGCCCACGACTCCAGCTGTAGGTAAACTTCGTCCAAACTCCTACGGGAGCCGGACTTCGTCCCTGACTCTAATTGCAGGTAACCTTTGTCCGGACTCCTACGAGAGCCGAACCTCGCCCACGACTTCACCTGCAGGCTCCGCTCGGGCTCCTACAGGAGCCGAACTCCGCCCACGACTCCAGCTGTAGGTAAACTTCGTCCGGACTCCTATGGGAGCCAGACTTCATCCCTGACTCTAATTGCAGGTAAGCTTTGTCCGGACTCCTACGGGAGCCAAACCTCGCCCATAACTTCACCTGCAGGCTCTGCCCGGGCTCCTACGGGAGTCGGACTCCGCCCATGACTCCAGCTGCAGGTAAACTTCGTCTGGACTCCTATGGGAGCCAGACTTTGTCCCTGACTCTAATTGTAGGTAAGCTTTATCCGGACTCCTACGGGAGCCGGACCTCGCCCACGACTTCACCTGCAGGCTCCGCCCGAGCTCCTACGGGAGCCGAACTCCGTCCATGACTCCAGCTGCAGGTAAACTTCATCTGGACTCCTACGGGAGCCGGACCTCACCCACGACTTCACCTGCAGGCTCCGCCCGGGCTCCTACGGGAGCCAGACTCTGCCCACGACTCCAGCTGTAGGTAATCTTCGTCCGGACTCCTACGGGAGTCGGACTTCATCCCTGACTCTAATTGCAGATAAACTTCATCCGGACTCCTACGGGAGCCGGACTTCACTACCAATTCCAATTGCAGGTAGACTTCGCCCGAACTCCTACGGGAGCCAGACTTCATCTCCAGCCCCAGCTGCGGGAAGACTCCGTCCGGGCTCCTGTGGGAGCCAGACTTCGTCCCCGACTTCAACTGAAAGAAGACTCCATCCGGGCTCCTGCGAGAGTCGGACTCCAAGCTCCTCTCAGACGGATAGCTAGCCACCTCTCTCCAGCTACAGACTCCAACCGAACTTCAGCCAACAAGTCTGGACTCCCTGGCAGGCCGTAGTAACGGCCACGATTCTGCTCCATTCCCTTCGGTGAATCCTACGCGGCTCCATTACTCCCTGTGGTGGATCCTACGCGGCTCCATTACTCCCTGACAGGCCGCAGTAACAGCCACAGCACTGCTCCACTTCCTGCGATGGATACCGCACGATTCTTCCATCCCCTGGCAAGTCGCGACAATGGATGCCGCTCCACTCCCTGCGGCAGACTCCACGTGGCATGCTTCGGTGATAGCCACGGGTCTACTCCACTACTCTTCGAAACAAACTCTACCTGACCCTGGGCAGCCCACTACCAGACGGTTACAGATGTCGCTATCAGCTTGCTGCCCCCTCCGCCTATAAAAGGGGACCCCAGATACGTTATTCTCTAAGCTCTATTTTCTATCCCAAAACTCTGCTAAAATTTTCGTTCAAGCACTCCATTCTTGTTGAGGCAGAGAGCTGACTTGAGCATCGGAGGGTCTTGCCGGAGCAACCCCACCTCTGATTTAGACTTCTTTTGCAGGTCCCGACGGCGACCGCAACCCCCACAACTCCAGCTTCTCCAACGCAGGTGGATTTTTGCACCAACAGGATTGGCGCTAGAGGAAGGGGGGCCTGTGCCTTCACAGTACCCTTATTCTTAAAGGAGCGCTCAACGGAACCGCCTCTGGTCATCTTCTCCGACATCCGCTCCTCCTTCCCCCCACTGGATCCTCGCCCGATGACTTCTCACGAAGCATCCACATGGCAACCCACGGCCTCCGCAGCCAGATCTCAGGCTCTAATCTCGCCTCTGGTTTCTCGGGCCCCACATCCTCTGGCTATGGTCGCCGGCATGGAGTGGTCGGACAATCGACCTCCGACGGATTTCGCCAGCACCATCTCGGGAGGATCCCGACAGGAAGCAACCAACATACTGGCCGTACCCCCCAAGCGACAAAAGATTGAGGAGCCCATAACCTTTACTGAAGAAGATGCTCAGGGGGTTCAATTCTCCCATAACGATGCGGTTGTAGTTTCCTTGAATATAGCAAATTACGACGTCTGCCGCATTCTTGTCGACAATGGAAGCTCGGCCGATATTTTATTCTACGATGCTTTTTCAAGAATGTCCATCCTTGATGGTCATTTGAGGCCAATTAGCTCCCCTCTAGTAGGGTTTACCGACGACGGTGTTCCGACGGAGGGAATAATAACTTTGACTGTGGCCACAGGTCGATATCCAAGGCAATCTAGGGCTCTGGTGAATTTTCTAGTGGTGAAGGCGCCGTCAGCCTACAACGCAATCCTTGGCCGGCCTGGCCTCAATGCTCTCCGAGCCATTGTGTCAACCTACCATTTGAAGTTGAAATTCCCCACCAACCAGGGGATCGGAGAAGTCCGAGGGGACCAAGCCCTGGCCAGACACTGCTACAATATAGCTTTGCAAAGAAGTGACCAATCTGACCCCTGTCCAGTCGATGGACTGGATGCTCGCGATGACCTCACTGAAGAGAGGGGCACTCCAATTGAGGATCTGGTACCGATCCCATTGAACGACGGGAGCGCGGAGCATGTAGCGATGATCGGCTCCAACCTGGGGGAGGAGGTGCGGACGTATCTCATCGATTTTCTACGAAAGAATGCAGACATTTTCGCTTGGGTTCCAGCAGACATGTCGGAGATTGACACGGAAGTCATGGAGCACCGCCTGGCCGTCGATCCAAAGCATCGACCGACGAAAGAAAAAATTCAAGGTCATGCACCAGAGAGGCAGAAGGCGATAGCCGAGGAAGTGGACAAGCTCCTTAAAGCCGGATTCATTAGGAAAGTCAATTATCCTGATTGAATTTCCAATGTTATCCTAGTCAAAAAGGCAAACGGCAAGTGGAGGATGTGCATAGACTTCAAAAAGCTGAATAAGGCCTGCCCAAAGGACAGCTACCCCCTCCCCAGAATCGACCAACTGATGGATGCGACCTCGGGCCATGAGCTCCTCACCTTCATGGATGCATTCTCCAACTATAATCAAATCAGGATGGCACCAGAAGATGAAGAAAAGATCACTTTCATTACTAACCGTGGCCTTTACTGTTACAGGATCATGCCTTTCAGCCTCAAAAATGCGGGTGCAACCTACCAGCGGTTGGTGAACAAAATCTTCAAGGAGCAGATCGGCCACAATATGAAGGTCTACGTGGATGACATGCTCGTAAAAAGCAAATCTTTCGTGGACCATGTCGCCGACCTCGAGGAGACCTTCGACGCTCTCCGAAAATATAAAATGAAGCTGAACCTGACTAAATGCGCTTTCAGAGTAACCTCAGAAAAGTTCCTGGGCTTCATGGTGTCGAGGTGTGGGATTGAAGCCAATCCAGAAAAAATTCGTGCCATCCAGGAGATGGCCGCCCCAAAGTCGATAAAAGAGGTTCAGCGCCTTACAGGGAGGGTAGCGGCCCTGAATCGCTTCGTCGCAAGGTCGGTCGAACGGTGCTTACCTTTCTTTCAAACCCTCAAGCAGCCGAAGAACTTTTGTTGGACCTCTAAGTGCCGACAGGCGTTTGAAGAACTAAGGAGCTACCTCGGCTCACCCCCGCTGTTGGCAAAGTCGGAGCCTGGGGAGGAACTGTTTTTATACCTGGCGGTCTCTCCCATGGCTCTCGCAGCTGTCCTTGTCAAAGAAGAAGCAAAAGTCCAATGGCCGATCTACTACGTCAGTCGCACGTTGAGAGACGCTGAGATCAGATATACCAAATTAGAAAAACTGACTTACGCCTTGTTGATTGCAGCCCGGAGGCTCTGACCCTACTTTCAAGGGCACACCGTAACGCTGCTCACCGACCAACCGATCAAGGCGATTTTGCATCGGGCGGATGCGTCCGGGAGGATGGCAAAATGGGCGATCGAGCTCACAGAATTCGACATCAACTATCGACCCAGGCCAGCAGTGAAGGCCCAAATATTGGCAGATTTCATAGTGGAGTGTACTATCCCAGAGGAAGCCGAACCTGAACAAGGTGAAGTTGATGGCCTGAAGCCCCGACCGAACTCCCCCAAAGAAGAAGCAGATCCCTCTGATCGCTTTTGGGCCCTCTATGTGGACGGGTCTTCCAACGTGTCAGGCGCAGTGCGAGCCTGATCTTGATCAGTCCAGAGGGAATCGTCGTGGAGTATGCTTTGCATTTTGAGTTCTCCGCAATGAACAACGGAGCAGAATATGAAGCTCTGATTACGGGACTGAGGATCGCCAAAGAGCTGGGAGTAGATCGGCTTCGAGTCCACAGTGACTCTCAACTAGTAGTGGGACAAGTCAACAAAAATTACGAAGCGCGGGAGAACAGCATGGCTAAATACCTTGAAAGGGTAAAGGAGCTCATCCCCGCCTTCAGCAACTTCTACATCAGACAGATTTCGAGGTTGAAAAATACCAGGGCTGACCTTCTCTCCAAGCTGGCAACATTGGCTCCGACCGAATTGCCCAAAGGCATTCTTTTTGAAGTTCTAAAGTGCCCGAGTACAGAAGAATCGCGGCCCGTGATGAAAATTGACCACGAGCCCAGCTGGATCGACCCACTAATAACCTATCTCAGAGATGGGGTTCTCCCCCAGGATGCGAAAGAGGCTCGGAAGCTCAGAAATCAAGCCTCTCGATACATCCTTTATGAGGGCAAGTTGTACAAGAGATCATACTCTTTGCCCCTTTTGAAATGTCTCCGGCCTTCAGAAGCTGACTACGCCTTGTGGGAGGTGCATGAAGGAATCTATGGAAACCATTTGGGAGTTAGATCTTTATCCCACAAGTTGCTCCGCCAAGAATATTACTGGCCGACAATGCATCATGATTCGATTGAATATGTCAGAAAGTGTGATCGATGCCAGAGATATGCCAATATCCAGAGACAGCCCGCCACCGAGCTTACACCCTTGAGTGCCCCATGGCCTTTTGCACAATGGGGGATGGACATCCTTGGCCTCTTTCTCATGGCATCGGGGCAGAGGAAGTTCCTCCTTGTAGCGATCGACTACTTCACCAAATGGGTTGAAGCCGAACCACTAGCAAAAATCATAGAAGGAAAAGTGCAAGATTTCGTCTGGAAGTCGATCGTATGCAGGTTCGGTCTGCCTAGGACCCTAATCACTGATAATGGGCGGCAATTCGCGAAAGCAAGCTTCGTCGAATTCTATGAAGATCTAAACATCTCCCACAACTTCACATCAGTAGCCCATCCTCAGGCAAACGGCGAAGCTGAGGTGACTAACAGAACCCTTCTGTAGGAGATTAAGACAAGGCTCGAAAAGGCGAAGAAAACTTGGGTGGACGAACTTTATCATGTGCTGTGGGCGTATCGAACCACCCAAAGACTGCCCACAGGGGAGACCCCCTTTGCTTTAGCCTTCGGAATGGAAGCCGTCATCCCAATTGAGCTTAAACTCCCGTCGGTACGAGTCGTGGCATTCGACGAACATCAAAATTCGCAAGGTCTTAAAGCCAACCTCGACCTGCTGGAAGAAAGGTGGGAGGTAGCTCAGGTTCGAATGGCAGCCTACAGACAGAAAGTCGCTCGTTATTACAACTCCCGGGTCAAGAACAAAGTCTTTAGAGCAGGAGATCTAGTGCTTCGACGAGCTGCTGTCTCGCAACCTCAGGATCGAGGGAAGCTCGCCCCAAACTAGGAAGGCCCGTATGAGGTCAAAGAAGTAGTCCGGCCCGAAACTTATTATCTTAAGGAGCTCGGAAGAGCCGACCTCCCGCAACCATGGAGCTCAAAAAACTTACAGATGTACTACCAATAACTTTATCTTAATTAAAAGTTGTATATCTACATGTCTCCCCCCTTTGGCACTATCTTACATCGATAGGATAGCCCAAACAAATTGTATCAGAAGCAAGAGGGGAACCTCGACAAAGTCAAAGGCCCGGTTCTCTTTAGACCGGATGGGGGGAGAGGCCCTGCAACGCCCATATGCGCCTCCACAGTCCTGTTAGGGACAGGAGGAGAACCTCATCCTAACTTGAGCAAAGTCGAAGGTCTGGTTCTCTTTAGATCGGATGGGGGGAGAGGCCCTGCAACGCCCATATGCGCCCCCACATCCCTGTTAGGGACAGGAGGAGAACCTCGCCCTAACTTGAGCAAAATCGAAGGCCCGATTCTCTTTAGACCGGATGGGGGGAGAGGCCCTGCAACGCCCATATGCACCCCCACAGCCCTGTTAGGGACAGGAGGAGAACCTCGCCCTAACTTGAGCAAAGTCGAAGGCCGGTTCTCTAGATCGGAGGGGGGAGAGGTCCTGCAACGCCCATATGCACCCCCACAGCCCTGTTAGGGACAGGAGGAGAACCTTGCCCTAACTCGAGCAAAGTCGAAGGCCCGATTCTCTTTAGACCGGAAGGGGGGAAGGGCCCAGCAACGCCCATATGTACGCCTATGGTCGTGTTAGAGACAAGAGGAGGACCTCGTCCTAACCAGAGGTGAAATCTGTTACGACAGAAATAGGAAAAGGACCTCGTCCCGGCATCAATTAAAGTCTGGTCGTTCAAGACCAGGAGAGAAAAAGGGGGGACCTTCCCCAGCAGCCCCTTCGCAATAAGACTCCGTCTGGACTCCTACGGGAGCCGAACTTCGTCCCCAGCTTCGGCCGCTGGTAAACTCCGTCCGGACTCCCATGGGGGTCGGACTCTGTCTCCAACCTCAATTACGGGAAGGCTTCACTCGGACTCCTACGGGAGCCGAGCTTCGCCCGTGACTTCACTTACAGGTGAACTCCGTCCGGACTCCTATGGGAGTCGGACTTCATCCCTGACCTTGATTGCAGGTAGATTTCATCCGGATTCCTATGGGAGCCGGCCTCCGTCCCCAGCTCCGGCTACAGGAAGACTCCGTCTGGACTCTTACGGGAGCCGAAACCTCATCCCCAACTTCGACCACTGGTAAGTTCCGTCCGAGAGTCAGATTTCGCCTCTGACTTCAACCGCCGGTAAACTCCGTTCGGACTCCCACGGGAGCCGGACTCCACCCTAACTTCGCTTACGGGAGCCGAACTCCCATAGCCCCACCAAGAACGGAGGAAAAATTTCAAATGAAAAAGAAAAAGGGAGGGGCTAAAAAGGAAGGCGATGGACCACGTCAGTGACGAATGGAAAACAAACAACGTCGAAGATGTAGAGAACCCCATCTCAGCAAGGATTTGGGTTCTTATCAAGGACCCCGGCTCTCAAGGAAGCTCTCAGCACGAGCCCGAGATGAGGCTTCCTCGGGGTGACGAAAGATCAGACCTCCGAGCCCGAGCCCTAATGGGGGGCGCCAAACCCGAGCGGCTCCGGACAAATCTGTGGCCATGGACAAAAAGGATGGGTCGATATGATGGCAATCGGGTGCCTCCAAATGATGCGAAGGCCGAAAAGAAGCTCGGCAAGCAACAATTCAACATGTGAGTATAAGAGGTAGCAAAAATTTTCCTTCTCATATTATTCATCCAATATACATTACAGAGCCATTAGTTGAAGGAGAAGGACAACTGAAAGGCGAGCCGACGTGACCATTACTGGCAACCTATGGACGACGTCAAAAAAAAAAAAAGAGAAGAGAAAAGAGAGAAAGAAGAAGAGAAGTAAAGAGAAGGGAATACAACCACAGCAATGGTAAAGAAAGGAAGTTCGGCAGATACCAATTCGACGCAAAGTGCAAACGAAGTAACAAAATCTCCTTCTCATTTCTCGATGTACGTTACAAGACCCGGAGAGCCAAAAAAAAAAAATTTATTACAAGACTCGAAAGGGATACATCGAGGGCTACTTCGAGCTGTAGACTTCTCTTCCCGGTTCTATCCTTCCCAGCAGCATTTTTTAGCACATGTGACAAGCCTCTCGGCTCTCGCCCCCCGCCTCATTCCGCTCCACCTCCGAAATCCCAACCCTAGGGGGAAAAAGATGGGATAGATTCCAGGGGGCAGCAAGGGCAACGGCAGCGGTGACGACGATCTGCTTCAAGAAGAACCGGAGTTACCCCGGAGGCAGCGATTGCGCCGGAGATATGTGCCATCACCGGATGCTCCATGACAACCACCGTCCTAGG
This sequence comes from Elaeis guineensis, assembly GCF_000442705.2. Classification (NCBI taxonomy): domain Eukaryota; kingdom Viridiplantae; phylum Streptophyta; class Magnoliopsida; order Arecales; family Arecaceae; genus Elaeis; species Elaeis guineensis. The sequence goes on along the minus strand of NC_026002.2, from coordinate 52,288,675 downwards.
CATTCTGGCAAGATCGGCATGCGCTATTTCCACCATCCTCACAACAAGTTTTACTGCCCCACCATCGATACCGACCGCTTCTGGTCCCTCGGCCCCGACGACATCAAGGATCCCGCCACGGTCTGTAACGACAGCTTCGCCCCCTTGACCGGTGTCGCCCTATTCAGCTACTCTGAAATTCTCAGGCAGAATGCCTTCACCGATTGTCCCCGTTATTAAACCCCTATTGTTGAAGAAATTCTCCCTCGAGCCCCCTTTAAGGCGGCGGGAACCCTCAGCGGCAGTTCGACGATCAAAGAATTCGCAGACTGCTGTTCTCCTCCTTGTACTCTTCTTAGCCCGTGGCATCATTTGGAGATTGGCCTCCGGGGCGGAGGCCCCTGCAGGGAAACCTCGTGGAGAGACTCGGGGGACTGGAAGTGGTGGAGAGCCGATGGAGATGGCAAAGACCGGCGCGAGGGACGCTCGGAGTCGGAAGGGGCACCGATGGAGTGGCTGAGTGGCTAAGCTCTCAGGTGAAGGAAAGTTATCATCCCTCAGGCGAAGTGAAGCCTCTGGAGGAGAGGTGGGGGCTTAAATAGGCAATGGAGCCTGGCACAATTATGGTGGCAGGTGTCCCTAGGCCAACCAGTGCTCACCGCGTGTCCCACTCACCGCGACCTAGGGTTGACCGTTCGCAGACTTTCATGGCGTGACGCTTGGGGTCACGTCCTGGTAGGAGTTCCAAAAAGACTCTTCGGGTCGCCCTAATCGGAAAAAGGCTCCAGTACGCATGCATTAAATGCCAAAATATCTGAGAACGATCGCACGCGGACATCGAGGAAAGAACTTCGACTGTGACAATCTTTTTATACTTTCTTCATTCGAAATTCGAACTCGGAAGTAGGGAGACTGGTGTCGGATATAAAATATCCCTCAGCCGAAGTTCATGACAGGAGTGACCCTCCGAGGATCCAACTGACTTTCGACCTCCGACAACATCTCTTCAAACCTCCCTGACGGCCGAGCCTCTGCCACACTCCCAAGTTTTGCCGACGGGCAGGACCCCGCTTGCATCGACCAAATTCTTCGCGACGTCCGAACTCCTACGGGAGCCGGACCTCACCCACGACTTCACCTGCAGGCTCCGCTCGGGCTCCTACGGGAGCCGGACTCCGCCCACGACTCCAGCTACAGGTAAACTTCGTCCGGACTCCTAGGGAGCTAGACTTCGTCCCTGACACTAATTGTAGGTAAGCTTTGTCCAGACTCCTACGGGAGTCAGACCTCGCCCACGACTTCACCTGCAGGCTCCGCCCGGGCTCCTACGGGAGCCAGACTCTGCCCACGACTCCAGCTGCAGGTAAACTTCATCCGGACTCCTACGGGAGCGGACTTCGTCCCTGACTCTAATTGCAAATAAGCTTTGTCTGGACTCCTATGGGAGCCAGACCTCACCCACGACTTCACCTGTAGGCTCCGCCTGGGCTCCTATGGGAGCCGGACTCCGCCCACGACTCCAGCTGTAGGTAAACTTCGTCCGGACTCCTACGGGAGTCGGACTTCATCCCTGACTCTAATTACAGGTAAGCTTTGTCCGGACTCCTACGGGAGCCGGACCTCGCCCACGACTTCACCTGCAGGCTCCGCTCGAGCTCCTACGAGAGCCAGACTCCGCCCATGACTCCAGCTGTAGGTAAACTTCGTTCGGACTCCTATGGGTGCCGGACCTTGCCCACGACTTCACTTGCAGGCTCCGCCTAGGCTCCTACGGGAGCCGGACTCCGCCCATGACTCCAGCTGTTGGTAAACTTCGTCCGGACACCTACGGGAGCCGGACTTCGTCCTTGACTCTAATTGCAGGTAAACTTCATCCGGACTCCTACGAGAGCCGGACTTCACTACCAATTTCAATTGCAGGTAGACTTCGCCCAAACTCCTACGGGAGCCAGACTTCGTCTCCAGCCCCAGCTGCGGGAAGACTCCGTCCGAGCTCCTGTGGGAGCCAGACTTCATCCCCAACTTCAATTGAAAGAAGACTCCGTCCAGGCTCCTGCGAGAGTCAGACTCCAAGCTCTTCTCAGACGGATAGCTAGCCACCTCTCTCTAGCTACAGACTCCAATCGAACTTCAGCCGACAAGTCTGGACTCCCTAGCAGGCCGTAGTAACGGCCACAATTCTGCTCCACTCCCTTCGGTGAATCCTATGCGGCTCCATTACTCCCCGTGGTGGATCCTACGTGGCTCCATTACTCCCTGGCAGGCCGCAGTAACAGCCACAGCACTGCTCCACTTCCTGCGACGAATACCATGCGATTCTTCCATCCCCTGGCAAGTCACGACCACGGACGCCGCTCCACTCCTTAGGGCAGACTCCACGTGGCATGCTTCGGTGATAGCCACGAGTCTACTCCACTACTCTTCGCAACAAACTCTGCCTGACCCTGGGCAGCCCACTACCAGACGGTTACAGATGTCGCTATCAGCTTGCTGCCCCCTCTGCCTATAAAAGGGGATCCCAGATACGTTATTCTCTAAGCTCTATTTTCTATCTCAAAATTTTGCTAAAATTTTCATTCGAGCACTCCATTCTTGTTGAGGCAGAGAGCTGACTTGAGCATCGGAGGGTCTTGCCGGAGCAACCCCACCTCCGATTTAGACTTCTTTTGCAGGTCCCGACGGTGACCGCAACCCCCACAACTCCAGCTTCTCCGACGCAAGCAGATTTTTGCACCAACAGATCAGATTAAAGATAAATTTATGATCTAAAAATATAATCATATATCATATATATGCATCAAAATTTAGATCATAAAAAAATTTTAGGTTTTATGCATGCATCTATGTATCACATGAATATGGACTGAAACTCTTTTTAAATCAAAATTCAGATCTATGCATGCAATTACATATCATCTATATGTTGTAATATTAAACCCAAAAGCAAATTCTAGATTAGTTGTGTTGCCCAGCTATGCAACCCAAGAGGGGGGGTGAATTGGATTTTAAAAATTTTAGGCTTAACTAATTACTTGTAAAAATTATATATCAAAAGCTTGATGAATGAAGAGAGAGACTTTGGTTTGAGATTAATTACTTAAAACAAGAATGCAAGGATATAATGGAGAATTAAAGAGAAACAATAAAGCATGCCACAAACACAATGATTTATAGTGGTTCGGTGCCAACCTTGCACCTACGTCCACTCCCCAAGCTCCTACTTGGGAATTCCAATCCACTAAACTTTGTATTCAACCCGAATATAACCGTCGGAAACTCCGACACTAGCTATCCCAAGCTAGTCCACTTGTTTCCCGGGTACAAGCCGACCCAATACACTCCGATTTCAGGTTCGGATCAACCTTTCCTTATTTTGGAAACCCTCCAAAACAAAAACAATTGCTCACAAGATAAAATCAGTTTAGAGCACAAATAAGTACAAGAATAGCTCCTTAAGTGAGCGAATATAACAATAAATACGCTTTACTCAAATGAAGAAGCCCTTCTTGGATTTCCTCAAAGTGGATGAGAGATGAAGTAAATGCTTGAGGAGTTGGTGAGCTTGATTGAAGGCTTCTTGAAGGCTTTAAATGAGCTCTTGAATGAGGTTGAGAAGTTGGCTTGAGAAACTCTCTCTTGAATGCACTTGAATGCCCTCTTGAATGCTCTTTTCTTTCTCTTTTCAAATCACTTGAATGCCTCTTGGATATTTGGATCTCTCTACTTTTTGTTTTCCACCTTTTGAAACCTTTATAGCCTTAAGAGACAAGGGAAAACAAACTAGGCAGAAAAAGAGCCGTTAGAGCACAAAAAGCAGCATTAAAAAGCAACCAAATCTGGCCAAAAACTAGCCGTTACAGGCAAATCCCGACATATGAGTCGACTCATGAGTCGACTCATGCCTCAGGGGTCGACTCATGAGTCGACCTCTGTTGCAAAGTCCAGAGATTGGATTTCTGGATTTTCTTGGCCCAAAACAGCAGAGGTCAACTCATGAGTCGACTCATGCCTTGTGGGTCGACTCATGAGTCGACTCACAGGTCGTGCCAAGCCAGAAAACCAGCGTGCCATGGCTAATCTTTGCGTGCCAATCAGCTCATAGTTTCATGAGTTGACTCATGAGTCGACTCATGAACTTCAAACCTTCATAACTCCAAAAATATAAGTCCAAAAACCATGAAACTTTCACCAATAGATTACATATCATTTGTTCTACATGATGATGTTATCAAATCAAAGTTTTGATGAAATTATGATTTTGCCCCTGTAGAGCATAAGGTCTTTTTCACATAAAAATTATTTGTATCCCTTCCAACTGTTTTGTAGTCATCAAAATCAATCTAGGATCAACAATCTCCCCCTTTTTGATGATGACAAAACAGTTGAACAAAAGCATTTATATGAATCATGAATTTCAAAAGCATATGTTTGAAAAGAGTATGATTCTTTTGGCATGTGAAACAAATGGTTATATGCATAAGTAGTTTGCCCATTTGCTTAAAGATTGGAAGATATGCTCATTGGATTATTGTTTTGGTGTAAGACCAGAAAATTTGATTTTATTATCAGAGCAAACTGTATTTTGAAAAATTTTCTCAATTCTCAAAACTAGTCATGTGTGCCAAAGCATATTGAATAGTTGATTTGGAAAGAGTAATAGATCATTTAAGTTTAAGATGTATCAGAGCAAGAGAAATGAAAATTCTGCAATGTATCAGTGTAGGGAAAACAATTTTACAAAGTATCAGAGAAAAATTTTGCAAAGTATCAGAGTAATAAAAACAGTTTTTCAATGTATCAGAGTAAAATTGAGTAATGTATCGGAGTAGTAAAATTGTCAAAGTATTAGAGCAATGTATTCAATATATCAGAGTAGGCTTGAAATTTCAAAGCCTATCAAAGCATATTCAATGGTTTACAGCAAATTAGAGTATAAGTAATTTTAAAAGGTACTTATTTGCAGTATATTTAGCATTTGTACTTAAAATTTGTCAATGTATTAATTTCTCATAATTTGTAGTGTTTGCTTTTGATGGATTTCTTTGTGTTTAATTTCTCCCCCTTTTTGACATCATCAAACAAGGTTAAGTCCTTTTTCTGAAGCATTCTTTAATTTTTTTTTGTAGGGTTTGCTCCCCCTTAAAGAAGCAATGCAATCATAAAATGATAATACCATAAAGAGAAGACAATATTTCACAAAAGAGAATATATAACCAAAGTAAGATAATCATCATTCCAAAGGTAAAGCCATAATTGTTTCAGTACATAGATTGTAACATAAAAAGTAACATACAAAGTCAACTAGCTCATGTAAATACATGGCCCCAAAAATACAGATCCTAGAGAGGACTAAACACTAAGACCTAGGATCTAGAAATGATCAATGATCAGAATCATCAGAAATGTGATAAGGATCAGATGGATCTGGATCTGAGATGCGTCCTCGACCCCGTCTGCCTCTGGCACGAGAGGAAGAACTGGCACGAGCAGGCGAACGGGAGGAACTGGGTGGCTGAGAACGCTGAGAAGCTAGGGACTGAACTGAAAGGGTAAGTCTGATGGAGTCAAGTACAGTCAGTGCCCTGGAGACAGCCTGGAGAAGTGCAGTGAACTGAGTAGTAGCTTGCTCACTTGATCCTCTGATCTCCTTCCTCAGTAACTCATAACCACCCTCAAGAGCTCCTCTGAGTCTGCCGGCCTCTGCAGTGAGATCAGTGACCTCAATCGAAGACTCCTGAGGCTGAGGGTGTGCCAAATCGAAGACCTGCCTCTGTAACTCGAGAACTCTGCCAGTCAATCTCAGAACAGTGTCCTCAAGCTGCTGAATCCTCATGGACTGATCTGCCATCATCTGATATACTATGGAGATGTGGGGAGTCAAAGTCTGATCAGTAGAAGTAGCCCCTGGTACAAATGAAGTACTGCTCATCTGACTCGACATCAAAGAGACCATACGCTGTGCAATCCGCTCAATCTGATAATCGGACAGTGTGAACTCTGGCGGAGGTGCTCTGCTCTCCGGCTGATGCACAGGAGTGGGTATCCTGGTAAACTCAGAAGGGCCAGCCTCTGGATCCGGAAAGAACTGTATATCTGGTGAAGCTGCCCTGAAGCCATGAACAGGAGATGATGGACCTTCTTCTTCTTCAGCTCTGACTTCTGCTGTATCCTCAGCTCTTTCTTCTGCTCTCTCTTCTACTCTTTCTTCTGTTCTCTCTTCTGCTCTTTCTTCTGCTCTCTCCTCAGCTCCCCTGATCCAACCACCACCACTTTTTGTGAACCCCATTCGATGCAAGGTGTGTAGGTTGAAGGTATCAACATGAGACAGTTTGGTGGGAGCCTCCCCCTCACAACTAACTCCAAACCTCCTGAAAACTCTAGTCAGGGCCATACCATAAGGCAAATGTGCCTTAGATCTGTTCAGAGTCTCTCTCATGGCCTCTATCATAAGTGCTGGGAGGTTTAGGGGGGTTTCTGTGATAATGTGAAACATAATGCATATGTCCCTGCCTGACAGAAGATCGTGCCTACCACTCCTAGGAAAGAAAAGTTTTGTGACCATTTGATGTAAGATTCTCATTTCTATAGGTAAAATCTTGGCCTCTAGTTTATTCAAATTCCCTTGGTAGGTTCCTCCAAATATAACACTTATACCTTCTTCTTTCACGGGGAGTTCCATGTATGCATAACCTTCACTAGGTAAGTGTAAAATCTCCCCTAAAATGACAGGATCCAGACAGATATCAATCCCTTTCACAGTTGAAGTTACAGACCCATTTCCATAAATAAGATTCTGATAAAACTCCCTAACAAGGTCAACAAAGGTGACTTCTTTGAGTAAACAGTAAAAGCTCCATCCCTGAGTTTTGATCTTACTTGCTAAAGAAAATCCCTCACTTTCGAAGAACCGGAAGTCAATGTTTTTCCCGGTTTCTACTTTTCTATCTGAGAGAGGGTTCTTACTGGGGGTTTGAGAAGACTGTGAAGGACCTTGAACTGAAGCTGGAACGGGAGCAGAGGAGGACTGTGCCGCTTGTCTTTTCCTTCTGACACTTTCTTCAAGTTCCCGGATAGACTTTCTCCTTTGGGGAAGTTTCATTTTTGGTGCCATACCCTCTTCAATAGCAGGCGAGGAGACTTGAGGAGCAAGTGAAGGAGTGGAGGAAGGATCACAAGAGAGTGATTTGAGGTTTTGGAGAAGAGAATGAGTGGATTTGAGAGGGACGGTGGAGTGCTAGGGCACGCTCCAACCGTGAAGAACAAGGGAAGAGGTCACAAAAGAACCTTTCCCGGAGTGGCTATTTGCGGTGGAGAGGAGGCGGGAGGAGTTCCACTAGCTCAAGCCTTGGAAATGGAGCAAATGGGAGAAGGGAGAATGGATTTCGGAAGGAGGAAGACGATCGTGAGGGTCGGCTCACGAACAGTAATTCAAGATATAAACCCTTCAGCCCGTTGGAAGTTGCTGGGAATTACAAGTTTGCCATTGAGTCGACTCATGGGGGTCGACTCATGAAGTTCAGAAAATCAGGAAAAATGTGAATAAATTCCAGAAAAATTTGAAATTTGGGGAGAAGGAGTTTAGCTCTAAGATGAGTTTTTAAAATGAAAAACTTGAGCTTTTGGGACCAAGAAAGGTGTTGGAAATTGAGCTTTAGGAAATTTTGATAATAAATCATTGGAATTTGAAAAATAATTCAGGCAAATGGATCAAGAATTCCTAGATTTCTCCTAATTTCACAGAATCTATCCTCACTAAGGGCCTTTGTAAAGATATCAGCTAATTGATTTTCGGTGCAAACATATTCAAGAATTATATTTTTGTTTTGAACATGTTCTCTTATGAAGTGATGTCTTATTTCAATATGTTTGGATCTTGAGTGTTGAATAGGATTTTTAGATAGATTTATGGCACTTGTGTTGTCACATCTTATTGGTGTTTCATTAAGTTTAATTCCAAAGTCTTCGAGTTGTTGCTTAATCCACAAGATTTGAGCACAACAACTTCCGGCTGCAATGTATTCGGCCTCAGCCGTAGACAGTGCTACCGAATTTTGTTTCTTGCTAAACCATGAGATTAGGTTAACTCCAAGAAATTGACAAGTTCCACTTGTGCTTTTTCTATCTAGTTTACATCCAGCAAAGTCAGCATCAGAATATCCTAATAAATCTATTTGTGAGTCCTTAGAGTACCATAACCCTAAAGTTTGAGTACCATTTAAGTATCTAAGGATTCTTTTAACAGTATTCAAATGAGATTCTTTAGGATTAGATTGATATCTAGCACATAAACAAACACTAAACATGATATCAGGTCTACTTGCAGTTAAATATAATAATGATCTAATCATACCTCTATAGTATTTTAAGTCTACACATTTACCTTCATCGTCCTTGTCAAGCTTACATGAGGGACTCATTGGTGTGCCAATGGGTTTGGAGTTCTCCATTCCAAATCTTTTGAGTAGTTCCTTGGTGTACTTGCTTTGGGTGATGGAGATTCCCTCTTTTGATTGTTTGATCTGGAGTCCGAGGAAGAAGGTGAGTTCTCCCATCATGCTCATCTCGAACTCTCCCTGCATAAACTTAGCAAAGTCTTGACAAAGGGATTCATTAGTAGATCCAAAAATTATGTCATCAACATAAATTTGTATAATTAGCATATCATTTTGGTTTCTTTTAATAAATAGAGTTGTATCTACATTACCTCTTGAAAAACCATTACTTAGTAAAAATTTGCTTAGTCTATCATACCATGCTCTAGGTGCTTGTTTTAATCCATATAATGCCTTATTTAATTTAAAGACATGATTAGGAAAGGCATGATTTTCAAATCCAGGGGGTTGTTCTACATAAACTTCTTCAGCAATAAATCCATTTAAAAATACACTTTTAACATCCATTTGAAACAATTTGAATTTCATAAAGCAAGCATATGCAAGTAGAAGTCTAATGGCTTCTAATCTAGCTACTGGTGCAAAGGTTTCATCAAAATCAATCCCTTCTTCTTGATTATATCCTTTAGCAACCAATCTTGCTTTATTTCTAATTACATTACCATGCTCATCTAATTTGTTTCTAAAGACCCATTTTGTGCCAATTATTGAACAGATTTTAGGTCTTGAAACCAAAGTCCAAACATTATTTCTTTCAAATTGATTAAGTTCCTCTTGCATTGCATTAATCCAATTATGATCTTTTTCAGCTTCTTCAATAGTTTTAGGTTCAAAATGAGATACAAAAGCACAATGATTAAACACATCTCTAAGTGAAGAGCGAGTTTTTACACCATGCATAGGATCACCAATAATTAACTCCTTAGGGTGGTTGTGAACATACCTCCATTCCTTGGGTAGGTCATTTGTACCTTGAGGTTGTTCTTGAATTTCCTCACCTATCTCATCTTGTTTGTCTTCTTGTTCCTTGTCCTCTGGAGTGGCTGAATCTTTCAGAGTGATCTCCTTCATACCTTCTATTAATGGATCTGCATCATCAACACCCTCATTCTTCCTTGAAGGAAGATCGTTAGATTCATCAAAGACAACATGAATGGACTCCTCAACTACTAAAGTTCTTTTATTAAAAACTCTAAAAGCTTTACTAGTAGAGGAGTAACCCAGAAAGATTGCTTCATCTGATTTTGCATCAAATTTACCAAGTCTTTCCTTACCATTATTTAATACAAAACATCGGCAACCAAAAACATGAAAATATGCAATATTTGGTTTTCTTCCTTTCCAAAGTTCATAGGGGGTTTTCTTAAAAAATTGTCTAATTAAAGCACGATTTAGAATGTAACATGCTGTGTTAATAGCTTCCGCCCAAAAATATCTTGGAAGGTTGCTTTCACAAAGCATGGTACGGGCCATTTCTTCTAAGGTTCTGTTTTTTCTTTCAACTACCCCATTTTGTTGGGGTGTTCTAGGAGCAGAGAAGTTATGGCCGATTCCATTCTCATCACAAAATTTTTCAAAGTCTTGATTTTCAAATTCAGTTCCATGGTCACTTCTAATATTTTGAATTGAAAATCCTTTTTCATTAGTGACTTTTCGATGAAATTTAGTGAAAATATGAAAAGTTTCATCTTTGTGTGCCAAAAAGAAAACCCAAGTAAAACGTGAATAATCATCTATTATTACAAAACCATATCGTTTTCCTCCTAGACTTGTGGTTCTAGTTGGTCCAAATAAATCCATATGCAAAAGCTCTAATGGTCTAGAAGTTGAAACAATGTTTTTGGATTTAAATGAAACTCTAGTTTGCTTACCTAATTGACATGCATCACAAATCCTATCTTTTTCAAAATTCAGTTTAGGCAAGCCATGAACTAATTCTTTCTTAATTAATTTTGAAAGAGAATGCATGCTAATGTGAGCAAGTCTACGATGCCAAAGCCAACTAGTCTCATTAACTTTAGCATTTAAGGATACTAGGCATTGCATGTCTAATTTGGCTAAATCATTTAGATCTACCATATAAACATTGCCATGTCTATGTCCTATAAATTTGATGCCATCATTAATAGGACTAGTCACAATACAAACAGATGATTCAAAAACTACTTTATACCCTTTATCACAAAATTGACTCATGCTAAGTAAGTTATGCTTTAAACCTTTAACTAACAAAATATTTTCAATATATTTGGAGGGAGTGATACCAATGTTACCTATCCCGATGATCTTTCCTTTGCCATTATCTCCAAAGGTGACCATCCCTCCATCCTTAGCATCAAGCGTGATGAATTGTGATTCATCACCAGTCATGTGTCTCGAGCATCCACTGTCCAGATACCATTTCCTGTTTTCTCCATGGGATGCTAGACACACCTGCAAACAAATATCAAGTTTTTGTTTTAGGTACCCAAGCTTTCTTGGGTCCTTTTTGGTTAGTCAAGATGGTTTCTTTTGGAACCCATATTTTTTTTACAGTTATGTTTGCACAAGTGTAAGATTTATGTCCTATTCTACCACATTTAAAACAAGTAGTATTGGTAGGCTTGTTACTTGAATAATTTACATAAATATTTTTCAGAAATTTTTGTTTCTTTAAGGGGTTATAGCCAAGTCCGGCCTTATCATATACGGCCTTTTGATTTTCAAGAATCATATTTAGTTTGTTTGAACTTAAGGTGAATTTATCTACTATAGGTTTCAGCTTATTAATATCATTCTTTAGGCTTTGGTTCTCTTGAAGCAAAGTAGATTTTTCAACTGAAAGATTTTCTGCTTGTTTTACTAAAGACTGATTTTTCAGTTTTAGTTCTTTATTTTTCATTCCTAGTTTTTTCAATTCATCAATTAAATCATTGAAGGCTTCATGCAATTCTTCAAAAGTAAAATCACTAGGGTTTTCAGAAATTACCTCATTATCGTGTGCCATAAGGCACAGGTTGGCTTGTTCTGTTGAGGTCTCCTCATCGGAGCTTGAGTCATCGCTCGCACTCCATGTGGCCATCATTGCCTTCTTTTTGAACTTTTTGGGACCTTTCTTCAATTGTGGACATTCGGATTTGAAATGCCCCGGCTTCTTGCACTCATAGCATATAAGGGGTTGATCTTTTTCTTTCTCTTTGCTTTGTTCCCCTTTTGTGAAAGGTCTCTTTCTCATCCCCTGTTTCCTCTTTCTTAGGAACTTCTTGAATCTTCGGGTGATGAGTGCCATTTCTTCATCTTGTTCTTCATCTTCTGTGTCGTCAGTTTCTTCATCAGGAGAGGCTGTGGATTTGAGGGCAATGGTTCTCTTCTTTTTGACTTCATCCTCTTGATGTTGCTTCATGCTAAGCTCGTGAGTCATCAAGGATCCAAGAAGCTCTTCTAGAGGTAGAGTGTTCAAGTCCTTTGCTTCTTGGATAGCAGTCACCTTGGCTTCCCAGGTTCTTGGCAATGACCTGAGAATCTTCCTTACAAGTTCACTGTTAGTATAAGATTTGCCAAGACTCTTCAAACCATTAATTATATCAGTAAAGCGAGTAAACATAGCAGTTATGGACTCATCATGCTCCATTTTAAATAACTCATATTTATGTACAAGCATGTTTATTTTAGACTCCTTTACTTGATTTGTTCCCTCATGGGTTACTTCTAACCTATCCCATATTTCTTTAGCAGATGCACAGGTAGAAATGCGATTAAATTCATTTGCATCAAGTGAACAGTAAAGAACATTCATAGCTTTAGCATTTAACTGTGCCAATTTCTTATCAACCTCATCCCATTCTCTTTCGGGTTTGGTTGACTCCTCACCATCTATTATCTTGGTGGGTGTGTGTGGACCGTTCACTATGATACTCCACATATCATAGTCTAGTGCTTGTATGAAAATCTTCATCCGAGCTTTCCAATAGGTGTAATTAGACCCATTAAAAAGTGGAGGTCGGTTGGTAGATTGCCCCTCGGCTAGAGAAGTGCCGACATGGGTTGCCATAGATCTTTGGCTCTTTGATTGTTAGATCAAAGAAGGGCTAGAGCACCGGGCTCTGATACCACTTGTTGCCCAGCTATGCAACCCAAGAGGGGGGGTGAATTGGATTTTAAAAATTTTAGGCTTAACTAATTACTTGTAAAAATTATATATCAAAAGCTTGATGAATGAAGAGAGAGACTTTGGTTTGAGATTAATTACTTAAAACAAGAATGCAAGGATATAATGGAGAATTAAAGAGAAACAATAAAGCATGCCACAAACACAATGATTTATAGTGGTTCGGTGCCAACCTTGCACCTACATCCACTCCCCAAGCTCCTACTTGGGAATTCCAATCCACTAAACTTTGTATTCAACCCGAATACAACCGTCGAAAACTCCGACACTAGCTATCCCAAGCTAGTCCACTTGTTTCCCGGGTACAAGCCGATCCAATACACTCCGATTTCAGGTTCGGATCAACCTTTCCTTATTTTGGAAACCCTCCAAAACAAAAACAATTGCTCACAAGATAAAATCAGTTTAGAGCACAAATAAGTACAAGAATAGCTCCTTAAGTGAGCGAATATAACAATAAATACGCTTTACTCAAATGAAGAAGCCCTTCTTGGATTTCCTCAAAGTGGATGAGAGATGAAGTAAATGCTTGAGGAGTTGGTGAGCTTGATTGAAGGCTTCTTGAAGGCTTTAAATGAGCTCTTGAATGAGGTTGAGAAGTTGGCTTGAGAAACTCTCTCTTGAATGCACTTGAATGCCCTCTTGAATGCTCTTTTCTTTCTCTTTTCAAATCACTTGAATGCCTCTTGGATATTTGGATCTCTCTACTTTTTGTTTTCCACCTTTTGAAACCTTTATAGCCTTAAGAGACAAGGGAAAACAAACTAGGCAGAAAAAGAGCCGTTAGAGCACAAAAAGCAGCATTAAAAAGCAACCAAATCTGGCCAAAAACTAGCCGTTACAGGCAAATCCCGACATATGAGTCGACTCATGAGTCGACTCATGCCTCAGGGGTCGACTCATGAGTCGACCTCTGTTGCAAAGTCCAGAGATTGGGTTTCTGGATTTTCTTGGCCCAAAACAGCAGAGGTCGACTCATGAGTCGACTCATGCCTTGTGGGTCGACTCATGAGTCGACTCACAGGTCGTGCCAAGCCAGAAAACCAGCGTGCCATGGCTAATCTTTGCGTGCCAATCAGCTCATAGTTTCATGAGTTGACTCATGAGTCGACTCATGAACTTCAAACCTTCATAACTCCAAAAATATAAGTCCAAAAACCATGAAACTTTCACCAATAGATTACATATCATTTGTTCTACATGATGATGTTATCAAATCAGAGTTTTGATGAAATTACGATTTTGCCCCTGTAGAGCATAAGGTCTTTTTCACATAAAAATTATTTGTATCCCTTCCAACTGTTTTGTAGTCATCAAAATCAATCTAGGATCAACAAGTTGATCCATCGATACATCTCATGGATCAAAGAAAAAACTAATTTTAAAATTTTTTCAAAACCATGTATGTCAAAATTCAGCATATGAAAATCTGTGACTCTGATACCACTATTGAAATTCGGGGTTTGGTGCATGCATGTGTGTTTTAAAACTTTATTTTCTAAATATTACAGTAGAGAATAAGATTAAAATAATTTTAATCTGAATTATGCATGCATAAAAATATAAAACCACATAGATCTATTTCATATGCTGAAATTGATATATGCTAAAATTCAGATTGTGATCAAATCATATATCTGTTTCACAATCTTTTTCTTCAAAATTAAATTTAAAAGAGATGAGGCTCTCTATTAGCCACACAAGTGTCTAACCTCTATGAGTATCCACTCAGGATCTGTATGGAATAGCCTCCTAAAATTTAAATTTTGATTCTCCAAAATTCAGTCTGCTAAATCTGAACGAAGCCTGGATCATGATCAATATTTGATCTTTCTCCTTGATCTTCTTCTTCTCCTCTTCTCTAATCTTTTTTTCTTGCTTATGTGCTGCTACCAGCACAAGAAACCAGCAATCAATGGATGCCCAACAACTTTTGGATGTGAGATAACTTAGGACGCGTGTCCCAAGTGGTATGGCGTGGGAACGCCTAAGGAGAAGAAAAAGAGGGATGAAGAGAGAGAGTGGGAGGTTCTCTTAGCATAAAGAGGGGCTGGCTTGGATGATCTTAGGACCTTATGGGAGGTCTCCTTTTATAGGCATAAAGATTAAATCCTATTTAATCATATAATACAAGTCCTATTTGCATTAGGATTCCTATTAACTTAAGTTGTCCAACTTACATTAGGAAGCCCATTAGGTGCCAACTATTGAAGCCCTTGCACCCATAACTAGACACCCTCTTTTGCACCCAAGAGATATCTCATATGAAAACTAAAGTCTCTTTAATTAATGGGCACACCCAAATTGATCAAATCAAAGTAGCACCCCATAATAACTATCAAGGAGATTCATAAGGGACTTGCACCCTTAATTTATGTGATCCATAACCTTAGACATCCAATAATTAGAGTCTCATAAATTTTATTCATATAGATAATTAGTAGATAATTAAGTTAGAATTATCTTATCAAATAAGTAATCCTAACGAAAAGAGAAATTGGGTCCAACAATGTGCTAGCAAGGTTACCATGAACCCAATGGGTTTCTCTAAACCCAATTGACACTTCATAAGCTTAATTTCTTATTTCAAATCTAATCCCTTGGTTGTGTGACCTCATAAGTTCAATTATATCTGATAGTGAGATATACAATGATCCCTATTATTATATCATTGAAACTCTTTTCAATGGATCGAAATAATTTCACTCTAACTCAATCAAAGATTGTCGATCCAGAACAATCCTAGTGAGCTCTTACAATCTACCAGTGACACCTAGCAGTATATAGTGACAATCCAGTAGAACTGAAATGAACCTCTAGGTGTAGTTAACATGTGATTTAGTTTCTCTATCATGAGTCCTGACTAGATGGTAGGTCATGGATAAATCATCAAATCTCAACATCAATCATGTGATAGATTCGATTGGCTCAAGTCCAAATATGATGTCTATAAAATTTTTTTTCCATCAATCACTCTACTGTGGCCACAGATTTTTAGACTTAGCCTCTCAAATTTTAGAGGACTACTCCTCTCTATCAAGGTCGATAGATCCTATCTTGATGCGCACCCCACTCCTACAGTGAATTAACTGTCACCAACATCGACTACAAGGGCTCATTGAGATCCATGTTTATGTGTCAGTCAAACTCCAGCAGCCTTACTATAAGTAGCAATACCATTTCAAGTCAAAGAAACAGTCACAACTACAGCATCGAGACAATCACTAATGATTGAATAGAAATTCAAGTAATCTCTCGTATGGTCATGCTCAGTGCCAGTTGTTCTCTAACAACCACCGACACTTATCACCCTATGTCTCTACACAGTAGATTAGAGATCCATCTATCTCGAAGGAAGTGATTTGTATGCTAGTCTATCTGGATCTATCATCGTCCTCATGATGATCCTATGACTGGGAGCCTTTAGGAATTAAATACACGTCTCTAATTCTCAACACTTTGAAAATATGTATCGAAACTAATTTCATGGATGATTCAAGGACACATTACACTTGAATAAAAAAGAATTTATCCTTTTTATTGATCATATCAATATATTAAGTATAAAATTATACCTTAGATATATTACAATGTGTCAGTCATATTGGTTTCTAGGACATACATCTAACACATGACAGATTAGAAATAATTACCAAATCAATGAGATCTTGATCTTTGCTAGTCCAATACTTGGGAAAGATGTTCCTCAGATCACTTGCAGCCACACGAAGTCATCTGACCTCTACAAAAAAATCCATGCGAAGACTGATGCAGATTAGGGGCTTAGAGGTGCTAGCCTGTAAGCAATATCGATGGTTGATCTCTTCCTTTTTCTTCAAGCATCTTGGACACTCCAAAGAATGAAAGGATCTAGAAGAGGAAGAGAGAAGGAGGAGAAGAGCTTTGAAAAAATAACAACCAGCAAGAGAATTGATGTTGTGATGCTAAAAAGAGGTGACCCTTTTTTATAGGCAAAGACTAGGGTTTTAATCCAAGGAAAAGGGCACGTAAGAGTCCATGCCAAACACCTTTTAGCATCCCAAAAATTTCTAGAAAGGGCTCTACAATATGGAGAAGGATTTTGGTGTCTCACATGCCTAAGAACTCTCTAAGAAAAATAAAAGAAAAATCATTATGTCACCAACAACCTTCCATGTATGAAAATTTTATTTTCTTGTTTTCATCTTATCTCTAATTTGGATTGCATTTAAATTTGATAAGAGATAGGATTATGAGTCATCAATCATTGCCGCCACCCTTATTGGGTCTACTATTTTGATGCCAAAAAGGTCAAGTCAAATCTTATTTAGTGTGGAGATAAGAGCATGGGTCCAAGTATGTCGTAAGGAGATAAGGATAGAGTCCTAGTCAACTTGAACTCTTCATTTCTAATTCAATTCTAATCCAAATCAAATTTGGATTGAATCTACTAATAAAAATGAACCTAATCTAATTAAAAATTTAAATATCTCAATAAATTTTTAATCCAATTAAGAATTATTGATTTTGAATCTTGATCGAATCATGATCAAATTTTTCTTGTAATCAGGATTAATCATATCAAACCCTATCTGAGTCGAACTGAATCTAATTCAATTAGACTTGATCTAAAGCTCTTTACTCAATCAAATTGAGTCAATTACTAATTAATTTTCTATTAATAGTAGAATTTCAGTATCAGTGGGACTCTTCTCTAGAGTCTCAATTCTAGTAGGACTCCTCACCAAAGTCACAATCCAATTGGACTCTTCAGCCATCAGATCTGATCAAATCTTCTAATGTGTGTGACCTTATAGGTTCAAATCTAAGCTGATAGTATAGGAATAACTTTTTATACTAATCAATATAACCATCTAACAATGGTGACCTGACGACTGGATAGGTCAAAGTATTGCAAAGCAATATTCTAAAATCTACTGGCGTATGGTTGCCGTATAATTCATCCCTTTGACCCTAATGCTCAAGGTGATCTAGGATTTAACTGTCAATCTTAATTTAGTCGACCATATTGTATTTCAACTTTTTAAATCTATCTCATGAATTATCCTGGTCAAGATTTTTTTAAATTGAAATACACTGATGCATATCTTCTATTAATTTAGAGTAGTCAATTCCATCTTGACACACACCGACTTGATAAGTACTTGACTATACCTAATATCCTTCTATTACTGAATTAGAAACTCAAATGATTTGATACTAAAGTACAGTGAGTTGCTTATAAGTCACCATGGTAGTCTTAGATCGAAGAGACACTTATACCCATATCCTTCACGAACTACTCTTGATAGCAGAGTACTCGATATATGATCATATTTGACGTCAATGTACTCCTACATTCCATCTACATGCCATAATAGTGTCTCCACACTCTTTGATTAAGAGGACAACCAACTCATATGGTATACAATAACCTATACTCGATATTGCTATCATCCTATTAATAGCATATCATTTGGTTGCGAACACTTTTAAGGACGAAACAATAAATTCTCCTTTGTCGATCAATTATAGTCCTAAGGACTTCATTACAGCACAGAAGTTTCGAGATGGATAATTTATAATAAAAATATGAAATAATTTTTATTAATAAAAATTTATATACAATTATAAGAATGAGCACAATCATCAACAAGCTAACGATTGGCTTTGAGACATATTTTCCAACAACTCTCACTTAGACTAAAGCTAATCGGTGTAATATCATATACCCATCTTCAATTTGTGATTATCAAACTCCTTAATCCTGAGAGCTTTAGTAAATAGATCGGCTAAATTTTTCTTTCCATCGATCTTCAGAAGATCGACATCATCTCGATCCACGATCTCTCAGATAAAGTGATAGTGGCACAGAATATGCTTGGTAAGCTGATGGAACTTTGGCTCTTTGACTTGAGCAATGGATCCAGTGTTGTCGTAGTATAACAAGATAGCACTATCAATGGAGGTGCCACTTTGAGCTCATCGATGAACTTTCACAACCATACAGCTTCCTTCACAGCATTGGATACTGCTATATACTCTGCTTCACAAATGAAGTCAGTCACAGTGTGCTACTTGAAACTTTTTAGTAGATCGCTCCATCATTCAGGATAAAAATATAAACCGACACACTCTTGCTATCATCATGGTCTGACAGAAAGCTAAAATCAATAAATCCCATCATTTTCAAGTCAGTGTCATTATATATAAGCTACTGGTCCTTAGTATTTCTCAAATACTTAAGGATGATCTTTACACTTTTTAGTTGTTCTCTTTTGGATCAGACTGGTATCTACTCACTACCTCTAGTGAGTATGTCACATCTGTTCTCATATATATCATGGCGTACATTATAGAACCCATTGTCGAAACATATGAAATTCTACTCAAAAGGTTTGGACTTTAATCAAAAGGTTTCTCCCACTATTTTATTCGAATTGGTAGCCTCAACCTTCAATTCAAGAAATTATCCTAATTTCTTATTGGGTACTAGAATCCACTTAGACTGCACACAAGCACAACTTTGGTTGGCCAACCCATGTGCATCTAAGGGTAGGTTCATAACCAATTATTTCTCTAAATAATTTTTAATAATTTTAATTTTATCCCAGTCCCTAATCAGTAGGCTTTGGCCTCTACTGAAAAGGTCTAGTTAGGTCCAACTATTAACATGACCATATTTGGCCCATCTAGCCAATGAATGATTAGGCCCAACTTTGGTTGGCTAATCTAACCACCATTTAGAAAGATATAGTTAAGAAATCATATTATGAATGATAATTTCATCAGCCGATAAGAATCAGGCCTTTGGGTCTCCAATGATTATCCAACTGATGGACCCATTATCATCCACTTAATGGGAGGCTATGATCTAGTTATCACCATAACTATTTTATTTTAAGGACATAATAATTTTAGAAGATTTAATTGATTTAGAGGAGAATGTCAGATGAACCAGCTTATCATGATCCTCCCACTGGCTTCACCAAGTCAGCTTAAGGGAGACCATTAAAAGGGCTGGTCTAGGAGCACCTAAATCAGACATACTGATTTACCTAGCGGACATGGGTCAGCTCGAATAGTCAAGTGATCCGATCAAAATATAATTTCATCAAGAGGTTAGGTAAGTTTGATCGATGGGAGGGTCTGCCAAAGCTTGCCTTAGATACCATCAGAAATGACCAGATAAGCGAGCTGCCAATTAAAAACCACCAGTCTAGTTTACCTTAGACACCAACTGGTTTAATTAGTTTCAATTAGATCAATCTAATAGTTCGCGCTAGATCGCTCAGTTAAGAATCAAGTCTATTTGGTTCTCGTTAAAGATATGGACTTGACCAACTACGACTATTGTAATTGATCTAGAGAATCCTTGACCTAATCTAAGACAACAATTGATTAGATTTAGTCAATTCTCTAATTAAGTCCATCTTTAATCTAACCTTAGGTCTAACCCAATTAATGGACCTAATTCTCACTAATCCATTAACCCAATGTGTTATGGTTTGTGTCTTAGGTTCTTCAATTCACAATTCTAGAACCTAATCAAACAACTTCTCAATTCTCAATTAAGTTTTGAGCTGAGGGTTGGGGTTCGGCTTTTCGAAAATAATTTTCATGTTTGTAAAATATTTTTACAACATGGTTCTACCAACCAAGTTGCATGTTTGATTTATAATCAAAATGTAAGTGAAATAAGTATGAAACTACTTTAGATCTAATCTAAACATGTTCATGTAATTGAAACAATTTCAACTTTAAACTGCGCAAATTTTTCAGATAAATATATGATGGTTCTTTGCGCAGAAATTATTAACAAAAAAATTTTATTTTAGATTTAAACACCTTTTAAATCTAATAAATTATAAATTTAATCTAGATCATATCTAACAAATTTATGATTAAAGATAGATCTACACGAACTAGGACAATCTTTGCACTGTAAGGGATAAACCTTACAGCAGGACAACCTACAGATCGTGATTGATCTAAAAATTTTAATTTCAGATTTAACAATCAGATTATAAATTAGATCTAATCTAAGAAATAATCTAAGCATGTATAAATAATCATGTAATAAACAACCTAGGCTCTGATACCAATTGAAGGAACCAAATTTAGGGTTTCAAGGTTAGATCTTGAAACTTTTTCAAGATCAGGCAGCGGAAGACTAAAATAAATCAAAATTTATCTTATAAAATTAGAGAATCCCTAGATCTAAGATCTTATTACATGATTATTATATAATATTAAATTAAAAATTAAAATATAAAGAGCAAGAACTACATGTTGATCATATCAACATGTTTCTATACTACATCTAATGTATGTAAAATATAATAGATCAGATCTATTATCTTGCAAGTTAGACATTCTAACTTTGCTGATCTGGACTTGAGGATGATGTTGCAAGCCGCACATGCATCCGACCTCTAGGAGTCATCCACACGAGCCCACGAATCACGATCAAAAGTCCTGATCCAAGAAATCAGCACAGTATGCTAGTACGGTGCTGATCCTTCTTCGATGGTCGATCAGATGCCTCCTTCTTCTTGATTTGGACTCTTCCAAAGATGAGAAGGAGAAGGAGTTTTAGATATAAGACACTCTCAAAAAACTCACAGATAGAGGAAGGAAAGAGGTGAACTCAGCAACCCTAGAAGAAGACCCTCTTCTTCTTCTCTTTGCTCTCACCTGGACACCTAGTTTTGTGTCTATTATATCTCCATGCCCCAACACCCTTTCTCTCTAATTTTCACATGCCCCAAAAGTCTCTCAATTCTCTATAATCTACAAAAATTTTAAGAAGAAATTCATCTTAAGTAAAGAGATATGAAGAATCTTTGTCTAGGTCAAATACCTAGTTAAGGAAAATCCAAATAGGGCAAGACAAGGGGTGCCCAACTCTTGGGTGCCCCCTCCTTGTTTTTCTACCATGGACCACCAGAAAAGGGCACACAATATGTTCCATAAAACCCATGAAAATTCCAAAAAAAAATTCAATAAAATCAGTGCCATAAGGAAAGAGTTTTTGTTTCCTAAAATTCTATCTCATAGAATTTGAAATCCAAACTAATTCCTACTTTGATTTGGTCCACAACCACATTCCATGTAAGAGAGAAAGAGTGAAAAGCTTTGGGTATGTGTGAAGGCCTAGGAGAGAAGATTTTTTCACACAAAATAAGAGAGAGTGGGTGTGGGGGGCTAAGGTGGTGCAAGGTGGAATCCTAGTCTTACAAGGGTTCAATCTATGACTTGTTCAAATTTGGTTTTTCAAACCAAATCAAACCAAAACCAAATTAACCCAATTAAAATAGGTCTTCACCCAATTAAGAATCTAATTTAATCAGATTAAATTAGATTTAAATCTAATTTAATTTTTTAATCAAATTAGAAATTAGGTTGACCTAAGTCCTAATTGAACTAGGACTAGTTTTTTCTTGCATTTGGCTTATCCAATAAACTAATTGGACTTGATCCAATCAAGTCCAAACTAAATCTAATTAAATCATATTCAATTAGACTTAATCTCAGTCCATTGGCTTAATCAAATTAAGTCAATTAGCAATCAAATTGCTAATCGATCCTCCTGTAACACTTGCACTAGGTTAAATATCAATCGTATTGATTGTTTAACCCTAGAACGATTCTTAATCATTGAAAAACCATCTGATCGGATCGTGAACTTTAATGTGTGTGACCTCATAGATCCGAACCTAAGTCGATAGTATAGAAATAAATTTTTATACCAATTAAAGTGACCATCTAGAAATGATACTCGACGGTCGGATAGGTTGAATGTGTAGAACAACATTCTTAGAACCCATGCGGATATAGTTTTCATATAATTCATCCTCTTGACTAAAATGCTCATAGGATACCTCAAAATTCAACTATCAACTCTGATCAGGTGTCCACATTATATTTCAAAATATTAAATCCATCTGATGGATTATCCTGGCCAAGATTTTGCTAAATTGAAATACAGCGACTCATTCTTCTCTAACTCTTGGAGTGGTCAATTCCATCTTGATCATACTCCGACTTCATAAGTACTTGACTATGCCCAAAAGCCTTCTGTCACTGAATTAAAAATTCAGTTAGTCCAGTACTAAAGCACAGTGAGTTGCTTGCAAGTCACTGAGGTATCTCAAGTCTAAGGGACACTTATACCTATATCCCACCAGAGACATTCTCGACAACAGAATACTCTGGAGTTGGTCACGTTCAATGATGATGTACCCTTACATCTTACCTGTATGTCATACCAATGTCTCCACACTCCTTGGTTAAGAGGACAACCAACCCATATGGCCTACAGTGACCTATGTTCGATAGAAGCTATCATCCTTATTAACAGCCTATCATTTAGTCATGAACAATTTTAAGGACTAATCGATAAATTCTCTCTTTATCGAATCTAAATAGTCCTAAGAATTTCATCATAATAATGGAGTTCATTAGAAGATGAAAATTTATGATGAAAATATCAAAAATATATTTTATTTATTAACAAATCAATTACAATACAAGGTTGCTCAACCATCAACAGATTGACGATTGATTTTTGAGACATATTTCTCAATAAGGACCACTCACACCACTGCAGCATCGAGAAGATCATTGAGAATGAGTAGACATCCATGTAGTTCTCATGTTGGTCATGCTCAATGCAAGTTATTCTCTAACAACCATCCACTCTTTTATCCCAGTGTCTCTACACCACAGATCCGAGACTCATCTGCCTATAAGGGAGGTGAACCGTACATCGATCTCAAAAAAATTGATCACTATCCTCGATGATGATCTTTTAATCGAGAGTATTTAGAAATTAACCACTAATTAATATATGTCTCAAATTTTAACTCTTTAAAAATATACAAAAATTATCTTTGTTAATTTTTAGGATAAATCGTGGACACATAAATATGATTGGAAAGAAAAAATCTTTTATTGATAATAAAAAAAGATTATAAGTACAAGTTTAGATCCTAAAATTATATAATATGTCAGCCAACAATTGACTTTTAAGGCACAAATCTAACAAACTCTCACTTGACCTAAAGCCAATTGGTCATATACCTAAGATCCATTTTCTCAAAGTGAGCTTCAGTCTTTAGCTGGCTGAGAAGCTTGGCTAGCGGGTCTGTCATGTTTAGCACAAAGTCGACTCTTTGAACCTTGACGAAATTCTTCTCAAGATATTCGCGTATGATGTGAAACCATCGCTCTATATGCTTGGACTTCTGATGAGATCTGAGCTCCTTAGTGAGGGCTATGGCACTGTTGCCGTTGCAGTGCAGTGCAATGGCATCTGATGGTATCACACCCAGCTCCACAATGAACTTTTTGAACCAAAAGGCTTCCTTAGCAACTTCAGAGGCGATGATGTACTTGGCTTCCATGGTCGAACCTCTTCAGCACCTCCTCTATGTACATACGCTGTGAGAGTCCTATCATTCTCTTAGATCTATCCCTATAGATCTTTATACCAAGAATGTAGGAAGCTTCTCCTAAATTTTTTATGGCAAACTCTTTCGACAACCATACTTGACCAACGTCAGCATGAAAATATCATTCTCAATCATGAGGATATCATCCACATACAATATGAGAATGTAACAGCACTCCTATTGTGATCCAGGTGGTGTGCCCAAGGCCCAGGAGACCAAGGCTAAGGCCAAGGTCCATCAATCATGAGGGCTTCATGGAGGCTCTAGGGCTAGTTGAGCCCTAGGTTAAAAGGCTGTGGGCCTTTCGGATTCTTGAGGTCTAGGTTATGTGGGCCTCAAAGGACCAACTCTTTATGAGCCAGATCTGGGCCCAGGATAGGTGAGATTAGGTCGAGTCATGGGTGTATATGGACTTGGGTTAACCTAATCTCTCATAGAGTTGGTCAAGGAAGTTTTGGGTTTGGGTCACTTGACCCTGTGTTTATATATCATGCACTGTATAGGTTTGATTAAGCCAAAAGGAATACAAAACTCTTTCTCCCAAGTCTCTCTCTCTCTTCTCCCTCTCTCTCCAGCTATTCTCCATACCCCAGAAGCAAGAAACCCTAGGGTTTCTTGCCGCCAGGTCCCAAAAAGGCAGGAAACAAAGGGAGGTGCTAGCCCCTCCCCCTTTGTGCCGCCAACCAGATTGTCCCCCCCTCTCTTGCAGCCACCCAAACATCAGGTCTAGGACTTGAAATCTCTTGTGAAGAGGTTGGTACAAATTTCTCTCAGATCTGGAGTTGATCTGAGGTCGTTTGAGGCACGGGTGAGATCTCCATCAACAGATCTACAGGAAAGGCTGCAGCAGGATAGATCTGCAAGGTCTGGTTCTATCTACCTTCTTCTCTATCTAGAATACCCCGATTTGAGATCTATGAATTAGAAGACCTCGATCTAGGCCTGATCTAGTTGGGTACCAGATCTTGGATTTTTTAGAGGTGATCTTAGAGGCGTCCTTCATCTAAAACGAAAGGCTGACGAAGAAGACAGCAACCAGGCTGATTTCGTCAAGGGCCTTCGATCGAGTCCAGAAGTCTCCAAATTTCTTCGTTGCTAGTTCTGCTACACCCAAGGTCAGTGGGAGGAGCTGGGATCATGTTCCAATAGTTGGTATCAGAGTCATGGTGGTGAGGAAGCGGTTCCAAGCATGAGAAGTTGAAGATCCCAAGTGCTGAAAATTTTTAGTAAGGTACCATCAAGGTATATTCTACACTTCTTGATTTTATATTGCTTGTTTGGCTTGGATCCAGTCATGGGCAGCAAAATGAAGTTTGATATCGAGAAGTTTGATGGCAAGAGAAATTTTTCCATATGGAAAATCTGGGTGGAGGATCTTTTGGTGCAAGCAGATCTGGATCAGGCTTTGGATGAGAAGCCTGAGGGAATGACAGATAGACAGTGGGCATCGTTGGAGAAGAAAGCATGCTCAGTGATCAGAGGATATTTGGCGGATGTGGTGTTGTATTCGGTGCTGGAAGAAAAGACCCCGAAGGGCTTTTGGTCGAAGTTGCACACCATGTATATGGGGAAGAATATGTGCAACAAGCTAATGCTGAAGAAGAGGTTGTACAGTCTTCGGATGCAGGAGGGATCTGATGTGATTGGCCACATTCAGAGGTTTGATCAGTTGTGCACGGAGTTGATGAATATCAGGGTGAAGCTGGATGAGGAGGACAAGTCCCTGTTGCTTTTGTGTTCGCTGCCAGGATCATATGACTCTTTGATGACTACACTGCTCTACGGCAAGGAGACTCTAGAATATGAGGACATGGTCTCGGTGCTGAGGTCTAATGAGCAAAGGAAAAATTTGACCAGAGATCGGGCTCCCCAGGAGGGTTTGGCAGTAGGAGAGAGGACAGGTAGAGGCAGAGGCAGAAGCAAGTCCAGGGGTGGTCCAAGTCCAGGAAGGGAAAGAAAGAGATGAAATGCTTCAAGTGCAACGAGTTCAGGCACTTCAAGCGAGAATGTCCACTATGGAAGAGCAAGAAGGGAGAAAGAAGTGGCTCAGAATCAGTGAGTGCAGTTGCTGGGCAGCAGGTGGAGGATGATCTACTTGTGGTATCAGATGGTCACAGGCATTACACAAAGGAGTGGACACTAGATTCTGCGTGCTCACATCACTACACACCACACAGGTCTTGGTTTGCGACATACACCAAAACAGATGAGAGATCAGTGACTCTAGGCGACAATCATCCTTGCAAGGTGGCTGGGATAGGGACAGTCAGGGTGAGGATGTTTGATGGGATTGTGAGGACATTGACAAATGTAAAGCACATCCCGGAGCTAGAAAAGAATCGGTGTCACTAGGCTACTTGGAGCACAGTGGATACAGCTTCAGCAGTAGGGCTAGAAGCGGAGTACTGAACATCTCCAATGGAGCTATGGTGGTGATGAGAGGCAGGAGGTTGGACAATAACCTCTATCGCATGGAGGGATCTGTGGTGACCGAAGAGTCTGATGCAGCAGCTGCAGCACAGGACCAGCAGGGGGCTTACAGGATGTGGCACTACCGCCTAGGCCACATGGGTGACAAGGGGCTGAGGGAGTTGAGCAGGAGAGGACTCATCTCTGATCTGGAGGATGGTGCTACAGGGGAGATCTGTGAGCCTTGCCCGATGGAAAAGCAGAGGAGAGTTTAGTTCAACATCAGTACAACCCGCAGTGCAGCCCCTCTAGAGTTAGTACACACGAATGTGTGGGGACCAACCTCAGTTTCAGCTAGGAATGAGACCAGATACTTCATGACCCTGATTGATGATTTCTCAAGGAAACTCTGGATTTACTTCATGAGAGAGAAGTCAGAGGTCTTCACCAAGTTCAAAATCTGGAGAGCTGAGATGGAGAAGGAGCAGGGGAGGAGCGTGAAGTGTCTGAGGTCAGACAATGGTGGAGAGTACACCAGCAGAGAGTTTCAGGATTACTGTGAGGAGTGTGGGATCAGGAGATACTTCTCAGTTAAGGAGACTCCACAACAGAATGGGGTGGCCGAGAGGATGAACAGAATACTTCTGGAAAAGGCACGATGCATGAGGCTGCAGGCAGGGCTTCCAAAGGCATTCTGGATTGACACAGTTGATGCAGCCGGTTACTTGATCAATCGGTCACCTCACACCAGGTTGGATGGTAGGCTTTCAGAGGAGGTGTGGTCTGGGAGGACAGTTGGGCTAGGCCATTTACGGGTATTTGGGTGCACGGCCTATGTGCACATTGGAGCTGGTGAGCGGAGCAAGCTAGACGTTAGATCACGCAAGACGGTGTTTCTAGGCTATCCACGAGGAGTTAAGGGATACAGGCTATGGGATCCCTTGGAAAAGAAGGTCATCATTAGTCGGGATGTGACTTTTGATGAGGAGTCAGTCCTACAGAGGTGAGCAGGCATGGAGGAGCAGCAGGAGCAGGAGGAGGTCCTGCAGGGCGCTGCTGGACAGCTTACCTCTTTGATTTTGCCTCTTGCAGGTACTACGGGAGGATATGACATTTAGGTGGAGAACCTACCTAAGGTGTCTCCATAGGTGGAGAGGACTCGGATGGATGATCGAGGTGGAGAGGTCCAGCAGGAGCGATCGAGGACTAATATCGGTGTTGCCCTACACAAGCCCAAGAGGACCATCAGGCAACCGGACCGATATGGCTTCAAAGAGACGCTGTCATATGCCCTGGTGACAGTGAATGGAGACCCATATACATATCAGGAGGCTATTGAGAGCCAGGATAGAGAGCGGTGGGTCCAGACGATGTCCAAGGAGATGCAGTCTCTCCACTAGAACCAGATGTGGCGATTGGTGCAGTTGCCACAGGGGAAGAGGCCCATTGGCTGCAAATGGGTCTACAGTCGCAAGAAAGAGCCGTCAGAGCAGGGAGGTATCAGATTCAAGGTGAGGTTAATGGCCAAGGGATACTCCCAGAAGGAAGGCATCGACTTTAGCAAGGTCTTCTCTCCCATCGTCAGACATACTTCCATCAGAGTGTTGCTGAGCATTGTAGCAGCTCAGGATTTAGAGCTGGAGCAGATAGATGTCAAGACGGCGTTCCTCCATGGGCATTTGGAGGAGAGGATTTACATGGAGTAGCCACCCGGTTTCAGGGATCCAGGATTAGAGGGAAAGGTTTGTTTATTGCAGAAGTCGCTGTATGGGCTGAAGCAGTCGCCGAGGCAATGGTACAAGCGGTTTGACTCCTATGTGCATAGCATTGGACTTTTTAGGTGCGTGTTTGATCCCTGTGTTTATGTTCAGTCTCTTGAGGATGGTTCTAGGGTGTTCCTACTCTTGTATGTGGATGACATGCTTATAGCATGCAAGAGTAGGAAGGTTGTGCAGGATCTGAAGGCATCCTTATCTCGGGAGTTTGAGATTAAGGATTTGGGCCCTGCAAGGAAGATCTTAGGCATGGAGATTTTCAGAGACCGAGCCTGGAGGGTGCTGCATCTATCTCAAGGGGGCTACATACAGAAGGTCTTAGAGAGGTTCGGAATGAAGGGAGCAAAGCTGGTGGAGCTGCCACTTGCCGGTCACTTCAAACTCTCGAAGACCATGGCACCACAGACTGAGGTGGAGGCTTAGAAGATGGAGACAGTTCCTTATGCTTCAGGAGTTGGGAGCTTGATGTATGCGATGGTCTGTTGTAGGCTAGACATCGCTCATGCAGCGGTCAGGTTAGCAGGTTCATGGCGCAGCCTGGCAGGGAGCACTGAAGAGCTCTGAAGTGGATATTTAGATACCTGGCGGGTTCAGTTGGAGTTGGCATCTGCTACGGACAGCGAGGAGGTACAGTGGGATACTCTGACATATCCAGGGAGGCTCAGGGGCTGATTGGCGATTATGTAGATGCAGACTTCGGTGGAGATGTGGATACCCGGAGGTCTACGACAAGCTTCATCTTTAGCCTGTATGGAGGTCCTATTTCTTGGAGATCGAGTCTGCAGCCTATCACAGTCCTATCCACTACAGAGGCAGAATACATCGGGCTGACAGAAGCAGCTAAGGAGGCAATTTGGCTGAAGGATTTGTCGACGGAGATGGGCCTTACTCAGGAGGCCATTAGAGTGCACTGTGACAGCCAGAGTGTACTTCTATTAGCACAGAACTCAGTCTATCATGCAAGGATAAAGTACATCGATATTCGATATCATCAGATCAGGGAACTTGTGGAGGATGGTGAGGTGGAGTTGGTAAAGGTACACACCAAGGAGAATCCAACTGATGCACTTATGAAGGTACTTCCATGGGACAGCTTTCAGAGATATGTTGAGCTGATTCGGCTGATGGACAGAGTGGAGCTGGTTGAGACCTTGAGACACCAAGGTGGAGATTGTTGTGATCCAGGTGGTGTGCCCAAGGCCCAGGGGACCAAGGCTAAGGCCAAGGTCCATCATTCATGAGGGCTTCATGGAGACTCTAGGGCTAGTTGGGCCCTAGGTTGAAAGGCTGTGGGCCTTTCGGGTTCTTGAGGTCTAGGTTATGTGGGCCTCAAGGGACCAACTCTTTATGGACCAGGTCTGGACCCAGGATAGGTGAGATTAGGTCAAGTCATGGGTGTACATGGGCTTGGATTAACCTAATCTCCCATAGAGTTGGTCAAGGGAGTTTTGGGTTTGGGTCACTTGACCCTGTGTTTATATATACATGCACTGTATAGGTTTGATTAAGTCAAAAAGAATACAAAACTCTTTCTCCCAAGTCTCTCTCTCTCTTCTCTCTCTCTCTCCAGCTATTCTCCATGCCCCAGGAGCAAGAAACCCTAGGGTTTCTTGCCACCAGGTCCCAAAAAGGCAGGAAACAAAGGGAGGCGCTAGCCCCTCCCCCTTTGTGCCGCCAACCAGATTGTCCCCTCCTCTTGCAGCCACCCAAACATCAGGTCCAGGACTTGAAATCTCTTGCGAAAAGGTTGGTACAAGTTTTTCTCAGATCTAGAGTTGATTTGAGGTCGTTTGAGGCACGGGTGAGATCTCCATCAACAGATCTACAGGAAAGGCTGCAGTAGAACAGATCTGCAAGGTCTGGTTCTATCTATCTTCTTATCTATCTAGAACGTCCCGATTCGAGATCTACAAATTGAAAGACCTTGGTCCAGGCCTAATCTAGTTGGATACCAGATTTTGAATTTTTTAGAGGTGATCTTAGAAGCATCCTTCATCTGGAACGAAAGGCTGACGAAGAAGACAGTAACCAGGCTGATTTCGTCAAGAGCCTTCGATCGAGTCCAGAAGTCTCCAGATTTGTTCGTTGTTGATTTCGCTGCACCCAAGGTCCGTGGGAGGAGCCGGGATCGTGCTCCAACAACTTCTACTGACCTTTTTGTACACACATGGATCCTCCTCATTTTTAATAAAATCAAACATTTTGATCGCATCATTGAAGTGAGTGTTCCAACTCTGAGATGCTTGCTTGAGTCCGTATATGGATCTTTGCAGCTTGCAGACCTTGTGATCAGTATCACTGGATGTGAAACTCAGAGGTTACTTCATATAGATATCTTCCTTAAGATATTCATTTAGGAAGGCAGTTTTCACATCTATCTGTTAAATTTTATAATCATAAAATACTGCTATGACAAGCAGAGTATGGATGGATTTCAGTATGGCTACGGACGAAAAAGTTTCATAATAGTCAATGCCTTCGCATTGACTATAACTTTTTATAACTATCCTTGCCTTATAGGTCTCTACCTTACCACCAATCTTTTTTTTGTAAATCCATTTACTCCCAATAGATACAATACCTTCAGATGGATCTACTAAGGACCAAACCTGATTGGAATGCATGGAGTCAATTTTTGACTTCATCGCATCTATCCATTTCTTGGAGTCTATATCTAACATTGCCTCATCGTAGGTTTTGGGATCATTCTTAATATCCCTATCTCCCACAAGGAATGCTTTCTCTAAATTCTCTGTAAGAATACCTAAGTACCTTTCAGGAGAATGGAAGACCCTACCTGTTCTACGAGATGGAGGAAATATCACATCTACTGGCTCATTATTGGGTTTAGGTTCTTGGACTCGATGCTCTTTAGAGACTTTCTCTTCGAGCTCAATCTTCCTCCCACAGCCTCCACCTTGGATAAACTCTTTTTCTAAAAATATGGTATGGCAACTCATAATCACATTATGATCTTTAGAAAGATAGAAGTAGTATCCCATAGTTTTCTTAGGATATCCTATAAAATGAGCCCTAAAGGATCTAGCCTCTAACTTGTCCGCCTACTATCGCTTGACATGGACCAGACATCCCCAAATCTTGAGGTACTCAAGGGTTGACTTCTTACCATGTCATAACTCATATGGTGTGTTAGAAACAGATTTAGAAGAAATTCAATTCAAGAGATGAATCGCAAAAAGTAAAGCATGTCCCCAGAGAAAGTCAGGAAGGTCTGTGAAGCTCATCATGGACTAGACCACATCTAACAGGATCTGATTCCTCCTTTTGGATATCCCATTGAGCTGAGGTATCCTTGTAGGTGTCTACTGTGAGACTATGCCATTATCTTTGAGATAAGGCCAAAATTTCTTACTAAGGTATTTTCCTCCTCGATCTGATCGAAGAATCTTTATAGATTTTTCGATCTGTTTTTCTACTTCATGTCTGAACTTTATGAATTTTTCAAAGACTTCAAACTTTTGGTGCATCAAATACACAAACCCATAACATGAATAATCATCGATAAAGGTTATGATATAGCCACCCCTGGCTTGTATATCAAATGGACCACACACGTCAGTGTGCACCAGGGCTAATATCTCAATGGCCCTTTCCCCTTGTCCCACAAAAAGCAGCTTGATCATTTTTTCTGAAAGACATGATTCACAGACTGGATAAGACTTGAAAGTCAATGGTCCGAGAAAACCATCTTTTTCCAATTTGTTGAGTCTGTCCTCTCCAATATGGCTTAGCCTAAGATGCCATAGATACTTTTGGCTAATCCTATCTCTAGATTTCTGAGACCCTATGACATTCACTATTTACTCATTAATATTTATACTCACATCCATATGTAAATGATAAAGACCGTCAATCAAGAAAGCACGTGCAATAATTTTATTTTCAAAATAAATTGAACATATGTCTTTATTAAAATAAAAATTATAGTTATCTTGTGCCAGCACAGAGATAGAAATCAAATTTCTACTGACTACAGGTACATAATAATAGTCATTCAAAAGCAAATTAAGTCCTAATGGTAGTCGTAAAGGATAGGTTTCAACGGCAACAGCAGCAATCTTTGCTTCATTACTGATCCGAAGAGTGATCTCGCCTTCTCTCAGCCCTCTAACTTCTTCAAGACTTTGTATTGAAGTGCACAAATGAGCACAAACCAAAATCAACAACCCAATTAGAAGAAAAGAAAATCATTAGATTAGCTTCAATAACGAGCATTCAGACATACCTTCAGAAGGCCTATCCTTCTTCTTGCTCTTAACAGTCGCCAGGTAAGCCAGACAGTTTCTCCTCCAGTGGCCTTCGACGTTGCAATGGAAATATATTTTTTTGTCATCGACCTTCTTAAGAACCTGTTTCTTGGGTTTGGCTTCATTCTTCTACTTCTTCACAGACTTTTTTTTCTTCTTAAAAGAAAACTTTTTTTTGGAGGAAGTCCGCTCCACAATTAGAACTGTGCCCCTTGAACTCTTTAAGGTGCCCTCTGCAGTCACCAATATTTCAATAACTCAGACAAAATAGCATCGATCTTATTCATATGATAGTTCATGATGAACTACCCATATGAATCAGGAAGAGATCGGAGGATCAAATCCACTTGTAATTTTTTGTCCATGTTCATTTTGAGCTTTTGAAGCTCCTCTATATCCTTGATCATTGTCAGATAATGATCGTTGACAGACTGCCCATCATGCATCTTCGCTCTAAAAAATCTCTGAGAGACCTCAAAGAGAGCTGTGCGATTCTGTTCACCATACAACTCTTGCAGGTGAACCAGTATTTCTCTGGCAGTCCTCATATCTTCATGCTGTTGCTTAAGATCATTAGACATGGATGCTAAGATGTAGCACTTCATCTTGTTATCTTCATCCATCCACTTCTCAAGTGTAGCTCGTTGATCAACGGATGGGCAAGCAGGTAACACAGGTGCTTCCTGATCAAGGACATGTGTGAGTTTTTTGAAATTGAGAATAATTCTTAGATTCTGGAGTCAATCTTTATAATTGGTGCCGGTCAACCTATTTGTATTGAGAATTTGGGCTAAGAGATTTGAACTCGATATGGTTATCTACAGAGAGAATAGTTTCTAGTTAGATTTTATATTTATAAGATTATTTATTCTAGAAGCTTTAAAAATAAACAAAGGATCTCACTATTTTCTCGAATCTCCCACACTCTTCGGGTGGAGAAATGAAAATCTATACATGATCGATTTCAAGTAGATACTGCAGTCCCATTAATCTATACACACTTCACTTAACAGTTATTGATGAGTACAGACCAATGAGTGGACAACACTTTGTCCATTGCTTCACTAAGCAAGATGTAGTGGGCTTGGTCTCTAAGTCCTGTGGCCTCACCAAACAGTTATTAGCACATTTCTTAGTTAAGTCAGACCCATCATTCACCAACGGATGCAAAAGTCATCATTGGGACCCTCACCTAATAGTTATTGGGCCCAATCCCATCTCTACCTCGAGACATCAAATGTCAATAGAGTGATTGTACCTTCTCGATGCAACCGAACCACTATAATCAGTCGAGAACGATCAATATCAGAAGGGCACCCGCATCTCTACAATGATAAAAGACCTCTAGACTTAATATTTAATGAGGAGATTTGGATTTAGGTCTCTTCTAAATCAGCAGATCTGACATCCGACTGATTAAATTAGGTCAACACATCAATATGTCTAACCATCATAGTCAGCATGGGTGAACTCGAGTCAACAAGTAACCTAACACAAAATTGAATCTCCCAAAGTGGCCAGTTAAGTTAAAATACGTGGGGGTCCCCCCATTACTTTTCTTAGATACCAATCAGAATTGGTCAGGTCAGATAATGGAATCAATTAAATAACCACCATCTAAATACTTGCCTTAGATACCAAATTGGTCGATTAGAATCGATAAGGTTAATCTATTGAAACGGATCCGAACCACTAAGCCAAATTCAATCTTGAGTCAATCAACTCATATCAAAATGTGAATCGATGTGACCAACTATAACTAAACTCAACTTTAAGCCCTTTTGATCTAATCTTAATTATCCATCGATTAGGTTCAATCAACTGCTCAAAATCAAAAATAGGTTCTAACCTGATTTAATCAATTAGACCTTATTTGTAGTTTGATCACTAGACCTAATTTGTTCAACCCATATCCATAAGAAATAATATAATTTTAGATCTCAAAATAATTTTTAGATTATATTTCATTGCATGAATTAGTGGCTTATGATCTTGAAACTATTTCAGATCTAAACCTAATTTCATATATCAAATATATGTAGTTTCAGATCTAAATTAAATATGCATCATATATACATTAAATTTTATATCTAAAATTAAATTTATATATAATAAATATATATAAAATTAGATCTAATATAATGATTAAAATATTTTAAAAATATTTTTTTCAAAAATCTATTCACATCAAACTAGGACAACCTTTACAATATAAGGGGTAAATCCTATATCAAGACAACCTTATATCAGTTTGATATGAATTTTTAATAATTCTAATTTCAGATCTAAATTTAAAATTAAATATATCATATATACTAATTTTTAGATCTAAAAAATTTAATTTAATTATTTCAAAATTAATTTTTAAAATCGATTAATCTTGTACTAGGACAACCTTTGCAATATAGAGGATAAACCTTATATCAGGACAACCTTATATCAACATAAAATTGATTTTAAATTATTAAAATTTTTAAATCTAATCTAAAAATTAGATCATATGTGTTTTCAAAAATTTATAGCTCTGATATCACTGTTAGAAAATCAGATAGACAGTATGTGTAGATTTTAAAACTTTTAAAAAATATAGTAGAAAATAAAATAGGTTAAACCTTTTAACCCCACATGCAAAAGATCAAATTTAATTCTATCCAAATCCAGGAGAAAACACATATATACAATCTGAAGTTTAGAAACAAATATGAGATCAGATCTCACTACTTTAATGCAAATAGATATTCACCACTTTCGATGATCATGAATTCGTAGATACTCGAGCCACATATGTATCCGACCTCTATGGATATCCATCGGGATCAATCTCAAACTGATCTCTCCTCGTAGAAGACTCTTCTTCCTAAGAAGAATCTTAGTCTTGAGCACTTTGATCAATACCTTGATCTGGACTACGGGATTAACTCCTTAATCAGTAGCCTTCTTCTTCTTCTCCTCGATCTTCACTCTTGAAGATAAAGCAACACCTCTTGGCATGTGAAAAAAGGGATGCCCAACTCTTGGGTGTGGAAGAGAAGAGAGGGAGGAGAGGAGGCGTGGAGAAGAAAGAGGGAGAGATTTTTCATCAAAAATCAATTAGCTAGAAACCCTAAAGACATACTCTTTAAATAGGCACTATCTTGACACAAAATAAAAATCCAATTATCTTAAAAAGGTAGATCCTTATCTCATAAGAATTTTCTATCTTTTTAATCTGATTTATTTCAATTAAAATTAGATATAAATGATATATGATCAGCCCCTTTAAGTAGGTACAAAAGGCATCCATTTAAAATATATCAGTACACAAAGGGATTTCTAGCCAAATAAGAGGGGGTGTGGCTCCAATCTCTCTCCTCCACGCCATGCCTCATAAGAGGGGGCGGGCCCCTCTGTCATATCCTGGGATTTGGCACCCATTTTATGCCAGAAACAAAAGTAGGCACCACCCATTCTTTCATCTATTTCATATGCAACTTTAGAGATAATTTGGAAATAAAGAAAAGATAATATTAGGATAATTATGCTAATTAATTAACTTAACCAAATTCTCTTGGACTCATAATTAAGAACTTAATTAAATCCAACTGAATTTAGGTTAAGTTCAAGGTTATGGACTTGATCAAATCAAAATCTTAAGAAGAATTAGGTTTAACCATGTACTAGCATGGTTCTCATAAACCTAATAGAATTTCAATAAACCCTAACCCAATTGAAACTTCATAAGTCCAATTTACAAATTTGAGATGAAATCCCTTAATGTGTGATCCGATAGATTCCATCTATCTAGTAGTAAGATATATTGTGATTTTCATCACAATATCATTGAAATTTTTTTCGATGGATTGGAACATTTCTAATTTTATCCTTCGAGGGCCATCGATCATCAAGACGACATCCGATGAGTCTCATAATCCACTAGTAATACCTAGCAGTATATAGTGACAATCCAATAGAATGAAAGTATGAACATCTAGATGCAGTTATCATATGATTCAGTCTTTCTATCGTGAGTCCGACTTGACGGAGGTTATAGAGAACTCATCAAACCCCATCGTCAATCATATGCAAGATTAGCTCGATTCGAATTTATTTGTGAATCCCGTGGAAACTCTTTTTCAGTATTCACACTTGCTTTGGCCAAAGACTTTCTGAACTCAGTCTCGTAAATTGCATAGGACTTCTCCTTTTCTATCAAAGTCAATAGATTCTATGTAGGTGCATCCTACTCCAAATAGTAAATTAGAACCTACTGAAGCCAATATACATAGAAAGGACCCGAATGATTAGGGACTAAGAAAATGTGTAGTCAAACCCAGTAGCATCGCTATAAATAGCTAATGACATCGCA
This sequence comes from Elaeis guineensis, assembly GCF_000442705.2. Lineage (NCBI taxonomy): Eukaryota > Viridiplantae > Streptophyta > Magnoliopsida > Arecales > Arecaceae > Elaeis > Elaeis guineensis. The sequence continues at coordinate 52,251,924 of NC_026002.2, read as the reverse complement.
GGTCAAAAGACCTCTCACACCACTACAGCATCGAGAAGATCACTGATGAGTGAGTAGACACCATATGATTCTCATGTTGGTCACGCTCAGTGCAAGTTATTCTCTAACAACCACACCCGCACCGTCATCCTAGTATCTCTACACCGCAAATCCAAGACTCATCTGTCCATAAGGGAGGTGAACCGTACACCTATCTCAAATGGATTGATCACTGTCCTTCGTGACGATCTTTTGATCGTGAGTATTTAGAAATTAACCACTAATTAATGTATGTCTCAAATTCTTAGTTTTTTAAGAATATACAAAAATTATCTTTGTTAATTTCTAGGACAAATCATGAATACATAAATATGATTGAAAAGAAAAAATTATTTATTAGTAATAAAAAGATTACAAGTACAAGTTTAGACTCTGAAATTACATAATGTGTCAGCCAACAATTGGCTTTTATGGCACAAATCTAACACTGCTATCATTGGTGGCAATGGTGGCTGATGGACAATATTGTCGGGTCTGCTATTGAAAGAGTTGGGGGTGTGCGAGGAGAGAATCGAAGGAGAAGGGGGAGGAGAGATGAAAAGGTTTAAAAATAATTAAAAATATAAATAATAAAAAATGATGGGTTTATGGTGAGGTTTTATGAAATCAGGATCGTTGATCTTCACAAGATTTATCAGATAACTTATAATTCAGACTATGTATAAAATCAAATTTTATTATTTTAATATATATATAATAAATAAATAAAATAAAAAAAATTTAAAAAAATTTGTATCTTATATACCGTATGGGATTATAAGCTAGTTTTTCTTTGATAAAGTAACCATGGCTATAACGAGCAATGCATTTTGTCATTTTTGATGAAGATAGAGAGAGAATCCCTGGCCATTATGATGAATGAAGAAAATTTCAAAGGCAATTACCATTTGTTGCCGGAAAAAAAAAAAAGAAAAAAAGCAATTACCATTTACCTCCTACCAAAAAAACAATAAAAAAAAAAAACACACTTTTTCCCAAATTGAACTCCGTTTCCCCACCCACCCCGGCTCCTTTTACCGGGTTCGGATCTGAATCCTAGACCCTTTTAGAACGCCAGGGTCGTAGCTTTTCCGCCAAGTCACCGGAGGAGAACCCATTCCTCCGCCCTTCTCTCCACCGCTCTCCTGCTCCAAACCTCTCTGCTCTGCGCTCTGGGCGTCACCCTTCTCTCTGCTCTGGGCGTCACCCACTCGATCGATATGAAGAGGCCGAGATGTGTTCTTCTTCCCGGGATCTCGATTTTTCGTCTCGTCCTCATTTCTTGCGTCTTTCTGTGCTCTATTCCTAGTAAAGCAAACCAATTCTCTTCTTTTTCTTTAAAAAAATGTTATTTGTAAATATTTTGCATGGATTTCCTTCTTATTTAAAGACAGGAAAGAGAATAAATTGACTGCATGCATTTGGAGAAGTCTATCAAATTTTCTTGGGAAAAGTTGGGAGATTTCAGAGGTTTCTAATTCATATCGTGAGAGAGAGTAAGAAAGGATAGAGGTTGGAAACCGCTAAAATCTAGTTGAATTTTAGATATGATTTGCAGGAGTAACAGAAATAATTAAGAAAATAAGAGTTGGCAGCCAGTTTGGATAATAATGGTAAGAGGACAGGTTTTGTTTAGGATGGGTGTGAAATTATTATCGTTCATCAGATTCTTTATTGTTCATGAGTTCTTTTCTCCTCCGAAAAAAAACTTAAATATGAGCTTGAGGGTGTTTCCTAGGTTTGTTTTTTATGAATTGTTTTTCTTTTTCTTTGTGCTATTGCAATGGTTGATTTTGTCCCCCAATTGCAATTACATAATTTTCAATTCCTTGAAAATTAATGTAGACATTTGAAGCAATGAGTCAGAAAATGAAGATCAGCTAAAATTTTTTAGTGTCTGCTTTTCAGAGCCAAAGCATACGACGTATGCATGTTGACTTACAGTGCTTGATTGTTGCATGGGTAGTGTTGGTGCAAAAATCCGCTTGCGCCGGAGAAGCTGGAGTCGAGGAAGTCGCGGTCGCCGTCGGGACCTGCAAAGGAAGTCTAAACCGGAGGTGGGGTTGCTCCGGCAAGATCCTCCGACGCTCAAGTCAGTTCTCTGCCTCAATAAGAATGGAGTGCTCGAACGGAGAATTTAGCAGAGTTTTTAAATGAAAGATGAGAGCTTATCGAATAACGTATCTGGGGTTTCCCTTTTATAGAGGGAGAAGGCAACAGATTGATAGCGATGCCTGTAACCGTCTGGTAGTGGGCCGCCCAGAGTCAGGAGAAATTTATTACGGAGAGTAGTGGAGCGGGGTCGTGGCTATCGCCGTGGCTTGCCACGCGGGATCAGTTATGGGGAGTGGAGCGGCGTCCGCTGTCGTGACTCATCTGGGGGTGGTGGAATCGCACAGGATCCGCCGCAGGGAGTGGAGCAGAATCATGGCCGTTAATCAGCCTGTCAGAGAGTAATGGGGTCGCGTAGGGTCCGTCGCAGGGAGTGGAGCAGTGTTGTCCGTTATTATGGCCCGCCAGGGGGTCCAGACTTGTCGGTCGGAGCTTGGTTGGAGTCGGTAGCGAGGTCCGGCACCCGTAGAAGTCCGGACGAAGTCTACTTGCAGTTGGGGTCGTGGGCAGAGTCCGGCTCCCGTAGGAGTCCGGACGAAGTCTGTCTGCAGCCGTTGGTGTCGAGGACGAAACTCGGCTCCCGTAGGAGACCGAGCGGAGTCCTCTCAGAGTTGATGTGGCGGACGGAGTCCGGCTCCCGTAGAAGTTCGGGCGGAGTCCTTCTGCAGTTGAAGTTGGCGATGGAGCCCGGCTCCCGTAGGAGTCCGGGCGGAGTCCTCCTGCAATTGAAGTTAGGTGCGAAGTCCGGCTCCCGTGGGAGTCCGGACGAATCTTACCGGCGGTTGAAGTTGGTGACGGAGCTCGGCTCCCGTAGGAGTCCGGGCGGAGTCCCTCTTGAGGTTGGAGCTGTGGACAGAGCCCATCTCCCGTGGGAGTCCGGGCGGATCTTACCGGCAGTTGAAGTTGGCGATGGAGCTCGGCTCCCGTAGGAGTCCGGGCGGAGTCCTCCTTGAGGTTGGAGCTGGCGACGTAGCCCGGCTCCCGTGGGAGTCCGGGCGGATCTTACCGGCAGTTGAAGTTGGCGATGGAGCTCGGCTCCCGTAGGAGTCCGGGCGGAGTCCTCCTGCAATTGAAGTTAGGTGCGAAGTCCGGCTCCCGTGGGAGTCCGGATGGATCTTACCGGCAGTTGGAGTTGGCGATGGAGCTCGGCTCCCGTAGGAGTTCGGGCGGAGTCCTCCTTGAGGTTGGAGCTGGCGACGTAGCCCGGCTCCTGTAGGGGTCCGGGCTGAGCTCGCAAGGGCTAATCCCGCTGAGAACTTCGGTTGTGGGTATTTTGTACCCAACACTAGTCCCCCTACTTCCGAGTTTGAATTTCGAATGAAGGAAGTACAGAGAGATGGGCATGGCCGAAGTTATCCCCTCAAATTCTGCGCATAACTGCCCTTGGATATGTTGGCATTTAATGTGCGCACGTCAGAGCCCTTTTTCCGGTTAAGGCGACCTGAAGAGTCTTTTCGGAACTCCCGCCGAAACGTGATCCCAAGCGTCGCGCTACGGAAATTTGCGAACAGTCAATCTTCGATAGCGGCGAGTGGGACATGCGGGACACGTGGCACGCACCAGTTGGCCTAGGGACACCCGCCGCCATAACTGCGCTAAGATCCGTTGGCTATTTAAACCCCCTGCTCTTCCTTCGGGGCTTCATCCTGCCGAGAGGACGGCACCTTTCTTTCGTCTGAGAGCCTAGCTACTCAGCCACTTCCTCCGCACCGGTCCTTGCCGTCTTCAGCCCCTCGATTCTTCTCTAAGGGGTTCCCACGTCATGTCCTCCACCCCGGAGGCCATCCTCGAAGGGATGTCTAGGGCTTGGAGGAAGGCGAGGAGGAGAACAGCGGCTGGTGAGTTCTCCGGTCATCAAGTGGCCGCTGAGGATCCCCATCGTTTCAAAGGGGGCTCAAGGAAGAATTCCTTCAACAACAGGGTTTAATAACGGGGGCCGCCGGTAAAGGTATTCTGCCCGAGAATTTCGGAGTAGCAAGGCGGGGTGATACCGGTCAAGAGGGCAGAGCTATCGTCACAAGCTGTGGCGGAATCCTTGATGCCGTCGGGGCCGAGGGACCAGAAGCGGTCGACGTCGACGGTGGGGCAGTAAAACTTGTTGCGGGGACGGTGGAAGTAGCGCATGCCGACCTTGCCGGAGCGTTTTGGACGGTGGCTACCACGGAGTATTCGGTGACGACGCATATCTTTGGCGCCACCGTTGCCCCCAGGGTGACTCTGGTTCTTCTTGAAACAGGTCTTCGTCGCCACTGCCGTTGCCCTTACCGCCCCCGGGAATCTATCCCATCCTTTTCCCCCTGAGGTTGGGACTTCGGAGGTGGGGCGAAGCAAGGCGGGGCGAAAGCCGATAGGCCCGCCACACGCACTGGACACGAAATGGAAAGAGAAGTTTGCAGCTTGAAGCGGCTTCTGGTGTATCCTTTCCAAACCGTGTTCTCGATGTCGTCGATGATGTATTTTATTTTATTTTATTTTATTTTTTTTTTTGGCCCACCGGGTCTTGTAACGTACACCTTGTTGGTTGAAAAATGAAAAGGAGATTTTGTTACCTCGTCTGCATCTTGCATCGAATAGTTGTCTGTCGAACTTCTTTATTCTTCTTTCTTCTCTCTTCCTCCTTTTCTTCTATTCTTTTTCACGTCGTCCTAAGGTCATCGACGACCTCTTTTATTCGTGTTGGATTGTTATTTGCCGAGCTCCTTTTCGATTTTTACGCCGTTCGAAGATACCCGGTTGTCATTTTTCCGTCAATGGCTGCAGGCTCGCTTGGGGCCATTCGGGCCTGGGGTCCCTCCTAGGGCTTGAATTCGAGGATCCGAGCTTCTGTCACCCTAAGTAAGTTGTCCTATTTTGTGTCGAAAACTTCCTCAAAAGCTGGGACTCCCGATGGGAGCCCCAGTCCTTGCGGTGACAGAGTTTTCTGTACCTCGACCGCTGTCCGTTTTCCAATCGTAGCTGTCATGGTCCGTTGCCTTCCTTTTTCCTTTTCGCTCGGAATTTTTCTCCGCTGAAGTCAAGGCGAAGTTCGGCTCCCGTGGGAGTCCGGACGGAACCCTCCTGTGATTGGAGTCGTGGGCGGAGCCCGGCTCCCGTAGGAGTCCGGGTGGAGTCTTCCTTGGCATCGTGGTCGGAGCCCGGCTCCCATAGGAGTCCGGGTGGAGTCTTCCTTGGCATCGTGGACGGAGCCCGGCTCCCGTAGGAGTCCGGGTGGAGTCTTCCTTGGCGTCGTGGACGGAGCCCGGCTCCCGTAGGAGTCCGGGCCTTCCACTTTGCTCGAGCCAGGGCGAGGTTCTCCTCCCATTCCCGGCCCGGTTGTGGGGGCGCGTTAGGGCGCTGTAAGGCCTCTCCCCCCATCCGGTCTAAAAGAACCGGGCCTTTGACTTTGCTCATGTCAGGACGAGGTTCTCCTCCCGTTCCCGGCCCGGTTGTGGGGGCGCGTTAGGGCGCTGTAAGGCCTCTCCCCCCATCCGGTCTAAAAGAACCGGGCCTTTGACTTTGCTCATGTCAGGACGAGGTTCTCCTCCCGTTCCTGACATGGCTGTGGGGGCACATATGGGCATTGTAGGGCCTCTCCCCCATCCGGTCTAAATGGAACCGGGCCTTCGACCTTGCTCAAGTTAAGGCGAGGTTCTCCTCCTGTCCCTAACAGGGCTGTGGGGGCGCATATGGGTGTTGTAGGGCCTCTCCCCCATCCGGTCTAAATGGAACCGGGCCTTCGACCTTGCTCATGTCAGGACGAGGTTCTCCTCCTGTTCCTGACATGGCTGTGGGGGCACATTAGGGCGCTGTAAGGCCTCTCCCCCCATCCGGTCTAAATGGAACCGGGCCTTCGACCTTGCTCATGTCAGGACGAGGTTCTCCTCCTGTTCCTGACATGGCTGTGGGGGCACATTAGGGCGCTGTAAGGCCTCTCCCCCCATCCGGTCTAAAAGAACCGGGCCTTCGACCTTGTCGGGATGAGGTTTCCCTTTCGTTTTTGATACAGTTTGTTTGCATTGTCCAAGGACATATAGGTATGTGATTTTCAATTAAAATGAAGTTACTGGTAGTACATCCGCAAGTTTTCCGAGCTCCACGGTTGTGGGAGGTCGGCTCCTCCGAGTTCCTTAAGATAATAAGTTCCGGGCCGGACTACTTCTTTGACTTCATACGGTCCCTCCCAGTTTGGGGCGAGTTTCCCTCGGTCCTGAGGTTGCGAGACAGCGGCTCGTCGAAGCACTAGATCTCCCGCTCTAAAGGCTTTGTTCTTAACCCGGACGTTGTAATATCGAGCAACCTTCTGTCTGTAGGATGCCATCCGAACCTGAGCTATCTCCCGTCTTTCTTCCAGTAGGTCGAGGTTGGCTCTAAGACCTTGCGAACTTTGATGTTCGTCGAACGCCACGACTCGTGCTGACGGGAGTTTAAGCTCGATGGGGATGACGGCTTCCGTACCGAAGGCTAAAGCGAAAGGGGTCTCCCCCGTAGGTAGCCTCTGAGTAGTTCGATACGCCCACAACACATGATAAAGTTCGTCCGTCCAAGTTCCCTTCGCTTTTTCAAGCCTTGTCTTAATCCCCTGCAAAAGGGTTCTGTTGGTCACCTCAGCTTCGTCGTTCGCTTGGGGATGGGCTACTGATGTGAAGTTGTGGGAGATGTTTAGGTCTTCACAGAATTCGGCGAATTTCGCTCCCGCAAATTGTTGTCCATTATCAGTGATTAGGGTTCTAGGCAGACCGAACCTACACACGATCGATTTTCAGACGAAATCTTGTACTTTTGCTTCCGTGATTTTTGCTAGTGGTTCGACTTCAACCCATTTGGTGAAGTAGTCGATCGCTACGAGGAGGAACTTCCTTTGCCCAGATGCCATGGAAAAAGGGCCAAGGATATCCATCCCCCATTGTGCAAAAGGCCATGGGGCACTCAAGGGTGTGAGCTCGGTGGTGGGTTGTCTCTGGACGTTGGCGTATCTCTGGCATCGATCACACTTTTTGACATATTCAATCGAATCACGATGCATCGTTGGCCAGTAATATCCCTGGCAGAGCAGCTTGTGGGATAAAGATCTAGCCCCCAAATGGTTTCCGCAAATCCCCTCATGTACTTCCCACAAGGCGTAGTCAGCTTCCGAGGGCCGGAGACATTTCAAGAGGGGCAAGGAGTATGATCTTCTGTACAATTTGCCCTCATAAAGGATGTACCGGGAGGCTTGATTTTGGAGCTTCCGAGCCTCCTTCGCGTCCTGGGGGAGAACTCCATCTCTGAGATAGGTTATCAGCGGGTCGACCTAGCTGGGCTCATGGTCGATCTCCATTACGGGCCGCGATTCCTCTGTACTCGGGTGTTTTAGAACTTCAAAGAGGACGCCTTTGGGCAATTCGGCCGGAGCCGATGTCACCAGCTTGGAGAGAAGATTGGCTCTGGTATTCTCCAACCTTGGGATCTGTCTAATGTTGAAGCTGCTGAAGGCGGGGGTGAGCTCCTTTACCTTCTCAAGGTATCTGGCCATACTGTCCTCCCGCGCTTCGTAACTCCCGCTGACTTGCCCCACCATCAGTTGAGAGTCACTGTGCACCCGGAGCTGACTTATTCCCAGCTCTCTGGCGATCCTTAGTCTTGCGATCAGAGCTTCATATTCCGCTCCATTGTTTGTTGCGGGGAACCCGAAACGCAGAGCGTACTCCGCGATGACTCCCTCCGGACTGACCAAGATCAGGCCGGCACCTGCGCCCGACATGTTGGAAGATCCGTCCGCATAGAGGGTCCAAAAGCAATCGAAGGGATTGGCCTCTTCGTTGGGGGAGTTCGGTTGAGACTTCAGGTCGTCAACTTTGCTTTGCTCAGGTTCGGCCTCCTCTGGGATGGTGCACTCTACTATGAAATCTGTCAGTATTTGGGCCTTTACTGCTGGTCTAGGTCTGTAGTTGATGTCGAATTCCATGAGCTCAATCGCCCATTTTGCCATTCTTTCGGAGGTGTGAGCCCAGTGCAAAACCGCCTTGATCGGTTGATCGGTGAGTAGCGTTACGGTGTGCCCCTGAAAGTAGGGTCGGAGCCTCCGTGCTGCAACCAACAAGGCGTAGGTCAGTTTTTCTAATTTGGTGTACCTGGTCTCGGCGTCCCTCAGCGCGCGGCTAATGTAGTAGACTGGTCGCTGAACTTTCGTTTCTTCTTTGACAAGGACGGCCGCGAGGGCCATGGGAGAGACCGCTAGGTATAAAAATAGTTCCTCCCCAGGTTCAGGCTTTGCCAACAGCGGGGGTGAGCTAAGGTAGCTTCTTAACTCTTCGAACGCCTGTTGGCACTCAGAGGTCCAACAGAAGTTCTTCGGCTGCTTGAGAGTTTGAAAGAAGGGCAAGCACCGTTCGGCCGACCTCGCGACGAAGCGATTAAGAGCCGCTATCCTCCCTGTGAGGCGCTGAACCTCTTTGATCGACTTTGGGGCGGTCATCTCCTGGATGGCGCGAATTTTCTCTGGATTGGCCTCAATCCCGCGCCCTGATACCATGAAGCTCAGGAACTTTCCTGAGGTTACTCCGAAAGTGCATTTAGTTGGGTTCAGCTTCATTCTATACTTTCGGAGAGCGTCAAAGGTCTCCTCGAGGTCGGCGACATGATTTCTGGAAGACTTGCTTTTTACGAGCATATCGTCCACGTAGACCTCCATGTTTCGGCCGATCTGCTCTTTGAAGATTTTGTTCACCAACCGTTGGTAGGTTGCGCCCGCATTCTTGAGGCCGAAAGGCATGACCCTGTAACAGTAAAGGCCGCGATTAGTGATGAAAGCTGTCTTTTCTTCATCTTCCGACGTCATTCTAATTTGATTATAGCCGGAGAACGCGTCCATAAAGGTGAGGAGCTCATGGCCTGAGGTCGCGTCCACCAGTTGGTCGATTCTGGGGAGGGGGTAGCTGTCCTTTGGACAAGCCTTATTCAGCTTTTTGAAGTCTATGCACATCCTCCACTTGCCGTTTGCTTTTTTGACCAGAACAACATTGGAAATCCAATCAGGATAATTGACTTCCTTAATGAATCCGGCCTTGAGGAGCTTATCCACTTCCTCGGCTATCGCCTTCTGCCTCTCCGGGACATGACTCCGGATTTTTTCTTTCGTCGGTCGATGCTTTGGATCGACGGCCAGATGATGCTCCATGACTTCCGTGTCAATCCCCGGCATGTCCGCTGGAACCCAAGCGAAAACGTCCGCATTCCTTCGTAGAAAATCAATAAGACGCGTCCGCACCTCCTCCCCCAGGTTGGAGCCAATTAGCGCCACATGCTCCGCGTTCCCATCATTCAAAGGGATTGGGACCAGATCTTCGATTGGGCCGCCCCTTTCTTCGGTGAGGTCATCGCGAGCATCGAGTCCATCGACGGGACAGGGGTCAGCCTGATCGCTTCTTTGCAAGGCGATGTTGTAGTAGTGTCTGGCCAGGGCTTGGTCTCCCTGGACCTCTCCGATCTCCTGGTTGGTGGGGAACTTCAACTTCAAATGGTAGGTCGAAACGACAGCTCGGAGAGCATTGAGGCCGAGTCGGCCAAGGATTGCATTGTAGGCGGATGGCGCCTTCACCACCAAGAAATTCACCAGAGCCCTGGATTGCTTTGGATATTGACCCGCGGCCACAGTCAAAGCTATCATTCCTTCCGTCGGAACGGCGTCACCGGTAAACCCTACCAGGGGGGAGCAAATCGGCCTCAGATGACCGTCAAGAGCGGACATTCTTGAAAAGGCGTCATAGAACAAGATGTCGGCCGAACTTCCGTTGTCGACAAGAATGCGACGGACGTCGTAATTTGCTATGTTCAAGGAAACTACGACTGCGTCGTTATGAGGGAATTGGACTCCCTGGGTGTCTTCTTCGGTAAAGGTTATGGGTTCTTCAACCTTTTGCTGCTTGGGAGATACAGCCGGTATGTTGGTTGCCTCCCGCCGGGATCCCCCCGAAATGGTGTTGACGGAATCTGATAGAGGCCGATCGTCCGGCCATTCCTTGTCGGCGACCATAGCCGGAGATAGTTGTGCGAATGCCTCGCGAGAAGGCATCAGATGAGGAAAGGAGGAGTGGGTGCCGGATAAGATGACCGGAGGTGGATCCGTTGAGCGCTCCTTTAAGAACAAGGGTATTGCGAAGACACACGCCCTCCTTCTAGCGCCAATCCTGTTGGTGCAAAAATCCGCTTGCGCCGGAGAAGCTGGAGTCGAGGAAGTCGCGGTCGCTGCCGGGACCTGCAAAGGAAGTCTAAACCGGAGGTGGGGTTGCTCCGGCAAGACCCTCCGACGCTCAAGTCAGTTCTCTGCCTCAACAAGAATGGAGTGCTCGAACGAAGAATTTAGCAGAGTTTTTAGATGAAAGATGAGAGCTTATCGAATAACGTATCTGGGGTTTCCCTTTTATAGACGGAGAGGGCAACAGATTGATAGCGACGCCTGTAACCGTCTGGTAGTGGGCCGCCCAGAGTCAGGAGGAATTTATTGCGGAGAGTAGTGGAGCGGGGTCGTGGCTATCGCCGTGGCTTGCCACGCGGGATCAGTTACGGGGAGTGGAGCGGCGTCCGCTGTCGTGACTCATCTGGGGGTGGTGGAATCGCACAGGATCCGCCGCAGGGAGTGGAGCAGAATCATGGCCGTTAATACAGCCTGTCAGGGAGTAATGGGGTCGCGTAGGGTCCGCCGCAGGGAGTGGAGCAGTGTTGTCCGTTATTGTGGCCCGCCAGGGGGTCCAGACTTGTCGGTCGGAGCTTGGTTGGAGTTGGTAGCGAAGTCCGGCACCCATAGAAGTCTGGACGAAGTCTACTTGCAGTTGGGGTCGTGGGCAGAGTCCGGCTCCCGCAGGAGTCCGGACGAAGTCTGTCTGCAGCCGTTGGTGTCGAGGACGGAACTCGGCTCCCGTAGGAGATCGGCCGGAGTCCTCTCAGAGTTGATGTGGCGGACGGAGTCCGGCTCCCGTAGAAGTTCGGGCGGAGTCCTTCTGCAGTTGAAGTTGGCGATGGAGCCCGGCTCCCGTAGGAGTCCGGGCGGAGTCCTCCTGCAATTGAAGTTAGGTGCGAAGTCTGGCTCCCGTGGGAGTCCGGACGAATCTTACCGGCGGTTGAAGTTGGTGACGGAGCTCGGCTCCCGTAGGAGTCCGGGCGGAGTCCCTCTTGAGGTTGGAGCTGTGGACAAAGCCCATCTCCCGTGGGAGTCCGGGCGGATCTTACCGGCAGTTGAAGTTGGCGATGGAGCTCGGCTCCCGTAGGAGTCCGGGCGGAGTCCTCCTTGAGGTTGGAGCTGGCGACGTAGTCCGGCTCCCGTGGGAGTCCGGGCGGATCTTACCGGCAGTTGAAGTTGGCGATGGAGCTCGGCTCCCGTAGGAGTCCGGGCGGAGTCCTCCTGCAATTGAAGTTAGGTGCGAAGTCCGGCTCCCGTGGGAGTCCGGATGGATCTTACCGGCAGTTGGAGTTGGCGATGGAGCTCGGTTCCCGTAGGAGTCCGGGCGGAGTCCTCCTTGAGGTTGGAGCTGGCGACGTAGCCCGGCTCCTGTAGGGGTCCGGGTTGAGCTCGCAAGGGCTAATCCCGCTGAGAACTTCGGCCGTGGGTATTTTGTACCCAACAGGTAGTTTCTTTACCTAGAGAAATTTGTGGCCTACCATATCAACTATAAACATTATGGAAGTTACATCCAATCCAAGAGAGAGAGAGGGGTTATGGAATACTAGAAAACATTTGGATATTGAGTTATAAAGGAATTTGTGGTAGTTGATAGAATAGACGAAATAATTCAGTGCAAATGGAAAAGGATATTTGCTTTTCTTTTCTTTTGTTCTTGGCATATGTATCTGTTGATTTATTAAAAGGTTAAAATTTGCAAGCACAATAAAGATTCATGGTTCGTGTGGTTTGATATCTTTCCATAAAATGCTCTCAAGTTGTCAACTTTATATTGTATTGGTTTCTATGATCATGGGTGAAGGTTTTAGAGTTTTCAGATTGGGGCAAATCTTTTTGCTTAAAGTTGTCACAGAACTTCTTGTTCTGCAGGAGGTTTTTCATCAAAGGCAGTTACACTTGGGTCAATCCAAATTTCTAATACTCATGAATTTCTGGTTGGCGAGCCAACCATTTATTTTTACTGTAGAGGCGAGAAAAAGATAATATTGCCAGATGTGAAGGAGAAACACTTTTTCTACACTTTCAGGGGCAAAGAGTCTTGGCAGGTCTATAATTCTTTCATCACATAGATGACTCAAAATCTATTATGTTGCATAGTTATTTATGTTATGTTCTTATTTGTCGTCCACACTAGTTTCTCTTGGTGTAGAGCGAACAAACTTAGATAAATCATATTAGCACAAAATACATAAGCAACAATCATTCTCCCATCTATTCATTGCTAGCGGTAATAACTGTGCTCACCTTAGGAAATATTATCCTACCATGTCACTGGGTATATACCTGGTTTGGCTTTGAGGGAAGTTTTTACTAAATTTGCAAGCAAGAATTACTTCATATTTGGTCAATTTAAATTTGCAGCAATCAAAAAAAAAAATACTAATATATTGGTCCCCTTGGTGCTCCTATGCTTAAGACTGTTGGAGGCTTGATCTGAGTTATAACCAGAATACACCTTCTTTTGAGTGCTTATAACTAAAGGAGCAATGATTTGGTGATGTGTATAAGGTTATTGTTTTCTGAATCTACTCATGTCCTCATCTTATAGTGAGCTAGTGTTCTACTGCTATGATAACATAAACTCAGACTCAAGAATTTCTCTAGAAGTTTGCCAATGGGACTTGGTTCCCGCCATTAATCATAATTTTTTTTTGAAAAAAATCTAAAGTTCATGAGGTTTGTCCTTTTTAAGATGTTAATGACTGAATTCTTTCCTTCCCATTTCTGCATTCATCTTTCATTTCATCTAAAGCTAAATATTGTTCAAACAAAGAATTTTCAAAGATATTAGCTTCAGCAGAGTCAACATGCCCATCTGGCTGTTGTACTTCTGTGGGGAAGAAAGAACCTTGTATTTGTTTTTCCTACTATAAGTTGCAATAGGCTATTGTATGTTGATTCAGTAGCCACAATTATTGTCATGATCCTATTTAAGAGGCTAGAATTCTTATAGAGATGAGATGGGGCCTATAAAAATGTTCATTTGAGCACTTGTTATGGCAGCAAAGAAAATTTTCCCACTTTCCTCCAACTTTGATTGAAAAATGAATTTCTCCTTTAATTCATTATTTAAGAGTAAACTCTGGGTATGTTTTAGTTTTATATAACACTTTTTTCAGTTTCAAAAGTTTACTTTATTTTGTAGCTAATTTTGTTAATTTAGTGTAACATTTTCATGAACAATTGATGCTTTTTATGTTTTTGTTACTGGCATGAAGAATAAATAGAAATCCATCTATGTTTATCTTAGTATGCTTTTAATTAATAACCACAAGACAAAATGACTTATTGTTTAGAGGTTTTAACAATGGTAAACAAATCTGGACAGCCCTCTGGTAACAATGGAGATCTTAAACTTTCAGAAAATTTTCTATTCTTATGAGCATAAAACATCCATAATGTCCTCTCTGTCATCTAAGGACACTTATTTTAAGCAATTAGGTCGGAACCCAATTTCATGGCTGAGTATGGAACTGGAATTTTGGGTGTCTATAGTTTAGAAAGTAGAGTTATTATTGTCGATATTATAATGCAGCATCATGATGTTAGCACTGGCTTAAAGAAAAATATTGGCAAATCACCAATATATCACTTCTGTTCTAAATTGCATATGGATATTGTAATCTGATGAAGGCTGGGCATGCTTCAATGTTTTGCTTAACATCTGACTGGGATCATAGATTTATAATTTCAGTTCCAAATGTATGTGTGGATAATCTTTTAAAAAGGAAATAACTTTGAAATACTTTATCTTTTAATTAGTTCCATCATTATATGAAAGATGCTCTTTGGAAAAGGATAACATCTGATGAAGATCAAGACATGCTTCTTCACATTCTCTTTGCTATCTCTGACTAATCTTCAGCATTGACAGCAGCTTTTTTTTTTCTTTTTTTTTTTGGAGAAATAGGAGGGCTAAAATGCCTACCTACATTTCATTGAAATGATGAAAGGATATACAAGGTTTACATTGAAATTCTGGGGAGGACAATGTGGAACAGGTAGTAGATATCTTATTTGCGATTTTGCCTGTCAGTTGGGAAGTTCCGTGGAGCTAGTTACCTCTGACTCAATCAGTAGTTGTCATGGCATCCTGGGTGGTCTTGTCAAAATTTCTGTTATTACTCTCTTTTGATACACTAGATGCGTGCCATAGCTAGATTGTCCCATTCTTGCTGAATAGAAAGTTGCAAGTCATGTATCCAAGTCAACCAGAGGGACATGAGTTTGGTTGGTGCAGGCTTGCTAATATTTCAACAAGCAGGAAATGTTGCCAAACTTGGGTCATAAAATTGCAAGATAAGAATAGATGATCATTAGATTCTGGTGCAGACTGACAGCACAAAATTTGAACTTTTGACTTGGTTTAGCTTTGAACTATTGTCTTTCATCAATACTACCATACTGGTGAATGTGAAAGTTCGCCAGCAAGCACTCTCTTAAGCAAAAAATTACCACCTATTGCAGATATTAAGGCACTTCAACAAATTCATAATTCTCTCCTATCCACAAGTCCTAGTAGCAATCAAGGACATTCTTATATCTGTTTTTGCCTGAGACCTCTACTTACTGACAGAGGATACTGCCATCTATCAATGTCTTGGCTTTAAATACAGAGACCTAGCTGCCAAGAAATGTTTGCATTCAGATAATAAGTGCAAGCGCTGTGGTTTGTATGAGATGGATGGTATAAAATCTGATGATGTTTTTGATGAGTGGGAACTGTGTCTTGATGATTTTGTTGATGGCAAATCTATACATTTTAAGGAGGAGTTCAATGCCACATTCATATGCGAGGAGTGTACAGCTGCTGCTGGTGCAAATCTCTCTCTCTCTCTCTCTCATGGGTGCGCGCGCGCACACACACACACAATGGCTTTGTATCTGCTTTGATGTTTTTGCCCTGACTATGTTGTTGACCATTGTTCCTGTTGTAGATGCTGGTATAACTTCTGGCTCAAAGAGTGGATCTGTTGACAACAAAATGCATGTGGTTCTAGTGATAGTTATCAGTGCATTGGTTTCTGTTATAGCTGCTGCTGGAACTGTTGGTGCATACAGATACTGGCAGAAGAGGAAGAGGGAACAAGAACAGGCTCGATTTCTAAAGCTTTTTGAAGACGGAGATGACATCAAAGATGAACTTGGTCTGGGGCAGATATAACAACACTGTGGCAGAGCTTGATTTTGATTGTCAGTGTACCATACAGAGAGTGTCGTACCAATTTCTGATGGATGTTCAACGGACATCAGAAAACGGTATCTGGATCAGATACCAAGGGAGCTTACCGAGTGGACAAGTACTTGTATTCTTGATTCTTTATGCCAGCATAGTTTTGATGGTGTATATTGTTATTGGATCTAACACTGTGAGTTGAAGTTCCACATGGTGTTGTATCACTATGAGATGGGGCAGAACATATTCAAATAGACTTGCAAGAGAGAACTTGAGCCTTTGATAAGAATTTCATGGTCTTTTTATGCTTTGCTAAGCAAGAAACGGCAATCAAGTCATTCCTTCCCACCAGCTACAAGGAAATTTGATCATGTATAATCCTCATTAAGCTAGTCAAGCTGGCTCTTCTTTTTTGTTTTTCTTTTGTTTTTTATTTTTTGATGTTTCTTTAGCTTTTTATATCCATGTGAGAGAGGCTCTCCCTCATGGAACAAGTAACGGCCAATAGTACTTTCACTTCCATGAGAGGATAGAAGGTTCTCGGACCATGCTGCTCGAGAGAAGCCACTCTTGTATTACTGCTTAATCCAAGTGTACAATACATTTTCTTTTTCTTAGATTTCTGGTAGTCAAGATGGGAGTGGAGGAATAAGCAAGGTCAAATATTTGGAAACGACAAGATTTGAATGCAGGACATCCTATGGAAGAAGGCTGCAAATGCAACTGCTCGGTACAACAAATCAGACTCTAATTACTTCACCTAGCTGCTCTTATCAATGGTTCATGGCCTCATTCTTGGGTGCCAGTGAATTGGAATTAAGCTAACTTCTCTATAACTGACTCACTGTAAATTGCAAGGTTGAAATGCCCATTCCCTGATGTTCCTACAATCCCCAAACTCATTAATTCATGATTTTTCTCAGAGACTGTAAACTCCAAAAGATGTTAATATATAATTTTCTCTAAAGTATGAGAGACCACAACTTCCAAAACTTAGGAGGATCTAGCATGTCCTCGGGAGGTTGCTAATATAATACTTCTTATGCTTATTGTGTTACTGCAAGCAAAACCAAAGAATTCCGAAACCATGCAGAACTTGCAGAGGAGTCAAAATTAGCAAGCCAGTCTGCTAGACTATTACCATGGTGTGAGACATGAGATACCCTCATCTCCAGGAGTAAAACCAGCCAAGATTATATCTGAAGCAAACATGGATTATAGATAATAGAAGATCTTCGGCGAAGCCAAACTATGACAGTGACATGATCCCTCTCAATCCACAATTTCAAAACCTGTAATGAAAGAAAGCATATATAATGTCCATCTGAGCAGCATATAGCGCTGCTCAGATGACTGAAACCCCGGAGTCCCGGACTAACCAACCCCATCATCCCAAAGGATGAATGTTATGCATTATCACCATATGGTCAGTTCAGAACTGGGGCCAACGCCCTAGAAATAACCCAGAGTAGAACCCTGGATGTTAGCAATAAGATGGTAGAAATCTTCTCTCTTTAATCATAGCACCATCCATCTGTTGATTTCACAAAAAGAAAGACAAAAACAAAGAAAAGAAAAAAGATCCACCCAGAAAACCATATAATGCATGAGATATGTAGTGTCCACGGATGACATGGTCATAATATTCTTAGAGTCGACAGAAACCTATACAATAGTCATTAGTGATATAAAGCTGAACCAGCAATGTCGACCATTTGAAACCTTTAACAAATAACTTGCTGATAATACATTGTTTCCCTCCAAATATTCCATGCTTCCCAAACCTCATATGCTTCCTATGCTCCAAATTGCCATGCTAGAACCTGCCATGATGGCATCCACGGAACATCCCATGACAATGATGGCATCCATGGGGCATCCCATGACCATGATGATGATACGCATGAGTGATAGAGTGAGCCCCGTAAGCAGCAGCCGCACCCCCAGGTATCGGTGCTCCCATGCTACTAGCTCCATGACCTGGATATAGAGTTTCCAAATTAATGAAATTAAAATACTAGAAATTCAACTTTATTTTGCATCAAAAAAAAAAAAAAGAAATTCGAGTTTATTTTAGGTGGAAAAAAAGGCATATTATCACTAAAGGCTCTTAAAGTTCTTCTCTTTCCAAGTTACATGTGATGGCCCGATCCGAGTAATAAATCCCAGCCCACAAAGCCCAAACAAAAAAAAAAATAGAGGAGAAGACTCCGAAGGGAGTCTTCTTTCTCCGTTCACCGGCTCTCAATCGGAGTCGAAAAAGAGCCCCCTCTGGCTCTATTTAAGGAGGAGATCCCTCCTCTCTCTTTTCCACCAAAGACCCGAGACCCAGTCGGCGGCAATCGCCGGAAAACCACCACGGAGACCCGTCCCTGTGCCCGTCCAATTGCTCGTCGGAAAAGCCTCGCCAGCATCGGAGGTAAGCCTCCTCCCCTTCTTCTCTTCTCCCCTTTCCTTCCCATGCCTGTGTGCACGCTCGCCGGCGACCGGAGTCGCCGGATTTTATTGCGGAAGAAACCTTTATTTTTACCATTTTTCTTCGATTTTCCGACGCCCGTGGTCACCGCCGACCACCGGTTTGGTCCCTCCGGGCCATGGGATCGTCGGCCCTTGTCGCCGGCCACCGCCATGCCGGCTGCGGCCCTTGGTCGGCCGAGCAAAGGAGGGGACCACCTCGTCCCCTGTTTCGGCCCAAGTTAAAACCGAGAAGAAGAAAAGAAGAAGAAGGAAAAGAAAAGAAAAAGAAAAAGAAAAAAAAAAAGAAAAAGAAAAGAAAGAAAATATAAAATAAATAAATAATGATATAAATAATAAAATATGAGAAAGAGAGTTTCTCTCTCTTCCCTCTCTCCCTTCAACCTGAACTAGTATTTTCTCTCTCTAGAATTGAACTTTCTCTCTCTAGAATTCTCTCTCTAGATTATTTCTCTCTCCTAAGATTTTCTAGAATTTTGAGAAGAATGATGATGAATTTAAATGATCCTAGTGATGGATTTTTGATCTGGGATCACCGGACGGTACACTGACACCCACTTTGATCATATTAGGTATTTTTAAGATTCTATTTTTCATGATTTTATTGAATTATCCACATGATAATCTTAGCATGATTTGATCTGATCAATCGAATTTGTTGAATCATATCGTCTGAGGAGTCCAAGATGAATTTTCTCTCTCTAAAATTTTCTCTCTCTAAAGCCATTTCTCTCTCGATCGATTTCTCTCTCTTGATCGATTTATCAATGAAATTTTTTTTTTAATATTTCTGATCTGATGATGAATCTTGATCCATGATTGTTGGGTAGTGTATTGGCACCCACCTTGATCAGACCATGAATCTTTAGATTTGATCATCCATGATCCCGATCTAGTCATAACTTGATTTGAACATGTTGATTTCACCAATCGAGATATTAGACCAATCGTAATGTTGGATTGTGTCACCTGATCAATTCGAATTGTACCTCATGAATTCTCTCTCCTCTAATTGTCTCTCTCTACTTGATTTTATGAAATCGATGAAGAAACCTCGGTCCTATCACTTTGAATCCGATTTGATCTGATAGTCAAATTTTGAATCTTTTAGATTCTAATTAGATTTTGATTAAATGAAATTAGATGATCGGACCCAATCTAAACTGTTGAAATATGGTATTCGTATTCTTTCTAATTATTGAAATTGATTCTGTATAGGATTGTGGATGTTTGATCATGGGATATCGCAATATGATCTACGAACAGAATTTTTAGAAAAAAAATTTATAGAATTATATGAATTTATTGGAATGTGTTCGAGGTAAGTAATGTTTCACTTTTTCTAGATTTATCGATAAATTATAATGTATTTTTCTGACATGATTTGTGAAACGATGCATGAATTGAATGAATGGTATTTTGTTATGAAAATATCTTATTTGAAATGTTATGATGAAGCATGAGTGAACATATTGACTCCATGATGCATTATATTGATTGATTTCGATACTACATATTCATATGTTTTCTTATCGAAATTAGAATATGAAACATGATTTATGAAGAATTCTGATATAAGAACAATATGAATTGACAACCTGACTATGTAAAGGACCCCGCCAATGGGGGCATATACGTTGGCAATTGATTTGTCCTAAGGGTTTACGTCGCTAGAGAGACCAGCGACAAACCGCCAGAGAGACCAGCGGTTCCGAAGGACTTTGCTGCCAGATGATTCGCAGCTCACCGCAAAAAGATACGCGGTGTTATGACCCTGCCACAAGAAAAATGTGGTCATAGCTCATGGTTGACGAAAAAATTGAAGAACGAAAGAAATTGAAATCTCGAAAGAAACTTAAATTTCAAAAAAAGAAATGAATTAGGCATGAATCATATTGCATAATTAGAAATTGATTTCGAATTAATGAACTTTATATACTTATTTTCTATAAATGATTATTTACTTAAATACCTGATGAAATCTGTTGAGAAGTGATCATTGCTTACTGGGTTGTCTAGTTCATTACCTCCTATTTTACTGTTTTTACAGATGTTGAGGAATTAAGATGATACAAGATATGAATGGAAGAGTGATCAGAAGCAGAATCTCTATACTTTTATTTTCGATTGAAAGTCTTATTGAATTTGATGTAAGGACTATGAATCATTGTTGAATTTATTGAGACATTAAAAAAAAAATTTAGGTCGTTATATTTTGGATTTAAATTATTGACTAATTATTCCGCTGTTGTTTTAGGATAGTATGATGAGATGCCTTGCATGCTTATGGGAAGAGTTTTCTATGAGTCTGCGGTGGTTGCCATGACCTTCGATTCACAATCTCGGGTCGGGAGTGTGATATTATATATTCGATAAAATAGGGAATAAGAAAAAGGGCACATATAGCTAATAAAAAACAGCAACTTTTCCTTGGTATTTTGGTTGTTGAAGTTGATGGTGGTGATAGTGCTGTATAGAAGCGACAAATATCTTCAATAACGTTAGAAGTGCTTTACAGCCATGAAGAAATTGAGCAATTTATTATTAGCATATAGAAGATTGATTGATTTACACTACCAAAATAGCGCAAAAAGAGGCCCACCATATGATTTCTGATGATTGAACAAGGGCAGCAAACAGATCAAGAAGTGTTAGAAAAAATAGTATAGATGCCGTATGACGAATACCATGCCATGGACGAACACAAGGACCAGCACCCGGAAAACCTGCTGCTGGGCATCCATCTGCCGGCAGGTATCCACCGGCAGGTGGATATCGAGATGGTGGGCATCCATAAGGGGGATATCCTGGTGGAGGGTAGCCGTACGGTGCATATGGGCCAGCTGCTGGAGGATATCCTGGTGGTGGGTATGCCACAAGTGGGGGGGGGGATAGGGACACTCAACAGGGTATCCCGTTTGATGTCCCACAAGCCCATATGTGATGTTTGATAAAAGCCCTTTGTCACAGGTTTCTCCACCTTCCATTTTCTCTACCAAGATGGCTGCAGGAGAAGCGACAAAGAACAGAGATTAAGGATTATTCTGAAAATGAGATTAAGTATTATCCTGAAAATGACATGTCAAACATATTTCAGCAAACCTTCAGCTCCACCAAGAACAACTAAATACAGACCCAAATGATTTACGAGCACAAATTGTTCAACTAAGTCCAAGACTAATTAAAAAAAAAAAAAAATCATGGTCCATTTTCTTATCAGAATTTTGATCAGCATGTGACATATGCCATATATATCCCATAAGAAAGCAACACAAAGACCGATTAGACATAGTGTACTCAAATTATTCAGGAATGTAAACTTAGCATATATTCTTGACTAGAACAGCCCAGCAGCTTGCCAGGTCATTAACTTGTTTTGGCGAACAATAAATTCTTGAGGTCTTTCTCATGGGAGCTGTATAGTACATTCCGATGCAATGACAACATGAAGAGGCCATCACATATTGATGTGCATATTTGACACTGCAATATGTCAACTAGTCTCATTAAAATCTACAGTATTATGGACTAGTAAAACAATAGCGTTAGAAAAAACTGCATATACTCTGGTACAGAATCTTTTTGTTTCTTTATTTATTTTGAGGGTGTGTGTGTGTGATTTTAATATGTTATTAATCGCATATGTAACCAGCAAACACTCCATTCTTTCCTACATTCTTTCCTACAGCAATATGTTTGAGACTCTGCTTTATTAATGAACAGATATATAGAAGTAACTAACAGGCCATAAATACAAAATTCTGTGTTCATCAAGGCTTTTACCTTATTTTCTTGATTTCATAAAGTGTTAGCTTGAAATCATGCAGCCATATGATCATTAAAGACCAACAAGTAAAACAGAACAGCATGAAAATTCTGGTTCTGATTTATCAACGGCTGCAATGATTACTTCGAAGGAATGGAATATTTAAGGTAACTTATAGCTAGCAATGAACAAAAAGCAAAATCCTATAAAAAAGTAAAGTTACCACTTTTTCAATGAGAAAAGTAGGGTCCAAGAACATAAAAAATTAGTTTAAATAATCTCAGGAACAAGCCATCTAACCAAACATTTCTAGAAAAAAAATCACAGAGGAAGAAAAAGAAAGCTTGCTATCACCAAAATAGGATAATCACAAAAGTTGGTGCAAAATATGTACGTGAATTTGCTGATGCCTGACATCTATTTTGTTGCAGGTATTATATTACTTATAATAAATAAATAATATCGACACTTGGATTATTTTCATCACTATATGTTCTCCATCTATGGGCATCTTGAAAAGTAAAACAATATCCCATTCTCACTTTCTTCTCTGTACAGTTTTAAATTCCAATTGCATGCATGCATACATAAGATGGAATATCTAATCAATCTTGAACTTCGAATACTTAATGAACATGTCTATTTATAGGTGACTAAAAAAAGAAAGAATAATGAAGAGATGCATGTGACTGAGGCTTTCTATTCGATCATTTCTGGGTTTATTTCTCGGTGCTTTTTGTGCTCTGTATGCTTGGATGCATGTGCAAGTTTGTGCATGTGTCCATGAGTGGAGTTCTCGAATCTGTTTCCATATAACGGTCAAAAATTACCTGAAGGTAGTGCAACGCATGTCTCTAACCTATAAATTTTAAATTAAATTTTAATATTAATTTTATTATATCATTTGATTGTTAATTTAATTAAATTGTAATCAGCTCTCATGAAAAATGGATTTTATCATGGATCCCTAACAGAAAGTTGAAGTTAAGTCGTAACCAGGGTGTAACATAATAATTTATAAAGCATCCTCCACCACCTATTCTATGGCTTTTGGCTTCATTTAGACATCTCTTCCCAATGCAAGGTCGCTCATATTACCCTACATCAAAACACTTTATTAAGTCTTAACCAATCTTGGGGAGCCCACTCTAACCCCCTCAAACACAAGAGGAATGAGAACGATTCTCCAATTCTAAATATTACTTGGGTTCGTCGATCCCTATCATCAGTATCCCAAATCCCATGTGACAGGATTCGAGAAGTCATGTCTCTATCATTACTACACCAAATGCAAAAAATTAATCCGCCACCATCTCCGAGCATACCACCGCTGTACCACCCAAATAATTTGAAAATCATCACAGTCCTCCACTTAATAAATTTCAAGCCCAATTCATCTAACGCAAAGCAAACTCCTAAAATAACAACTAACCTAACATCATTTTTTTATAGAAATTAATAATGGATTAAGCAGCTATAAAAAAACACCGATCGTTACAACAAATCTTTTTTTGATTAATTCTTTTGTTAGGTTTTTAATTATTAATTTCTAATGCCGTATCCAAATTCCAAAGCAAAAATCCCAGCTTTCTCCCTTTTTTTTATTGAAATCCAGCTTTTTGATTACCGACAACAAACTCCAACATAGGAGAACAAAATAGAACGACAATACACGAGATTTCAGCAGTTTTTGTAAGTAGAGAATCGCCACTTAATGCTCAAATACATGGAAACAACAAAAACAAATGATTGGATTCAGCATATAATCGATTATAAAAATCTAAATAAACAACAGATAGTATAAAGGTGAAAAAAACATAATTTGGCGGACGAAAAACCACACCTTTTGTCGGAGAACGATCGCTAAAAATTCCGGAACGACGAAGATGAGAGAACGATAGAGATTGGAAGGATCTATAGAGATTAGAGCGACGAGGGGTTTTTTTGTTCGTGTGCATATGTAGACGGGATTATTTAACCATGGAACGCGTGCCGCAAACGCGATGGCTTACGTGGAGAAAGCCTTCGGATATTTTCACAAGACGGAGTGGAATGTGGCTGCGTGTCGATGTGCGAGTGATTTTCTATGGAGACAAGAAGCATCGTACAATACAGGGTGACCCATGTCATTCGAAGAAGCTAATGGTTTGAGACTAATGCGTCACCATGGACAAAATAGGGATTTTTTATTAAAATTATTTTTTTAATATTTACTTTTCAACCTATATCTTTTTTAATATATTTAAAAATTGAAACAGCATGTCCAACATATGATTTTCAATTAGATGGATAAAAAATTTAAATTTTAAAATTATTTAAAATTTAAAATTGAAACGTATATTGAACATGCGGTTTCAATTTTCAAGATGAAATCGCATCTTCAAGATGCGATTTTTTTTTTCTTTCATTTTGGAATATCATTAATTTTTTTTTCATTTTTGGCTTTATATCGATCCGAAGGACTTCGTCGGAACTGAAAAGGGAGGGGAGGGAGACCGTCAGTCGGCTGGGACAGTGGCTGGGTGACGGGGGGTGGTGACCTGCGGCATCGAGGGATGCATGGGGTGCGAGTACAGCGGCTGGGGGAAGGTGAAGGGGGTTCTGGGGGGGTGGAGGGCGGCTTTTGTGTTCGTCCGGACAAACACCGGGGCCCGAGGGGAGGGGAGGGGGATCTTCGTCATGTGGGGCTAAGGGCGAATGGTGAGTGTGGTGCGGACAATGGTGGGGCAGGGCTGCAACGGGTGTGGCATGGAGGGCCGTGGTGAGTGCCTCGCAAGGGGAGAGGGAGGTGGCCATGGCAACGGGGTGGAACATGCATGGGGCCCACGGCAGACTAGATTGAGGATGGCGATAGGGTGAGGCCGTAGGTGGCACGCAGGAGGGGGATGGGTGCGGGTCGGTCGAGAGGTCGGAGGAAAGAGGTAATGAAGAAAAAAAAAGATAAATAAAAAAAGATAAATAATAAAATATTTTTATTTTATTTATAATAAAAAATATTATATGATTAATGTTGGGTATAAAATACCCTCAGTCGAAGTTCTTAACAGGATTGACCCTCCCAAGACTCCTCCAGCTTTCGACCGCAGATGGTATCTCTCCGGACTTCTCCAACAGTCGGATCCCCATAGTGCTGACTGAATTCTCCCGACGGACGAACTCCCACTACACCACCCGAGCTCCTTCAACATGAGTTACCCCAATTATCTATTAAACCGCCCTAAGCGCTCACTAAGCTCCACCGCCAGCCGACTTTCTACGACTATTAGCTGTTCCCCGAATCCCTTCCAGACTTCTTCCAACCATGTTCAACTCCAATCCGAACTACCCCGGACTTCGCCAACGGCTGAACTTCTCCAACGGTAGATTCCTACAACTACCAGATTTCAGTCCGGACTCCTATGGGAGCCAGATCTCATCCCCGACCTCGACTGCGGAAAGACTTCGCCCGGACTCCTACGGGAGCCGGGCTCCATCCTCGACCCCGATTGCTGGTAAACTTCGTCCGGACTCCTAAGGGAGCCAGACTTCACCCCTGACTTTGATTGCAGGTAGACTTCGCCCGGGCTTCTACGGAAGCCAGATCTCGTCTCCAGCTCCAGCTGCGGGAAGACTCCGCCTGGACTCTTACGGGAGCCGGGCCTCGTTCTCAATTTCGGCTGCACAAGGACTTCGCCCAGACTCCTACGGGAGCCGGGCTCCACCCACGACTTCGCTTATAGGTAAACTTCGTCCGGACTCCTAAGGGAGCCGGACTTCATCCTTGACTTTGATTGCAGGTAGACTCAGCCCGGACTCTTATGGGAGCCGGATCTCGTTCCCGACCACGACTGCGGAAAGACTTCGCCCGGACTCCTACGGGAGCCGGGCTCCGTCCTCGACCCCGATTGCTGGTAAACTTCGTCCGGACTCCTAAGGGAGCCGGACTTCACCCCTGACTTTGATTGCAGGTAGACTTCGCCCGGGCTCCTACGGGAGCCGGATCTCGTCCCCGACCTCGACTGTGGAAAGGCTTCGCCCGGACTCCTATGGGAGCCGGGCTCCGTCCTCGACCCCGATTGCTGATAAACTTCGTCCGGACTCCTAAGGGAGCCGGACTTCACCCCTAACTTTGATTGTAGGTAGACTTCGCCCGGACTCCTACGGGAGCCGGATCTCGTCCCCGACCTCGACTGCGGAAAGGCTTCGCCCGGACTCCTACGGGAGCCGGGCTCCATCCTCGACCCCGATTGCTGGTAAACTTCGTCCGGACTCCTAAGGGAGCCGGACTTCACCCCTGACTTTGATTGCAGGTAGACTTCGCCCGGGCTCCTACGGGAGCCGGATCTCGTCCCTGACCTCGACTGCGGAAAGGCTTCGCCTGGACTCCTACGGGAGCCGAGCTCCGTCCTCGACCCCGATTGCTGGTAAACGTCGTCCGGACTCCTAAGGGAGCCGGACTTCACCCTTGACTTTGATTGCAGGTAGACTTCGCCCGGGCTCCTACGGGAGCCGTATCTCGTCCCCGACCTTGACTGTGGAAAGACTTCACCCAGACTCCTACGGGAGCCGGGCTCCGTCCTCGACCTCGATTGCTGGTAAACTTCGTCTGGACTCCTACGGGAGCCGGACTTCGCCCCTGACTTTAATTGCAGGTAGACTTTGCCCAGACTCCTACGGGAGCCAGACCTCATCTCCGACTCCGGCTATGGGAAGACTCCGCCCGGACTCCTACGGGAGTCGGACTTCACCCCCGACTTTGACTGAAGGAAGACTCCATCCAGACTCCTGCGAGAGCCGGACTCCGGGCTCCTCTAGAGCGGGTAGCTAACTACCTCTCCCCTCCAGACACTCCAGTCGAGCTTCAGCCGACAGGCCTGCACTCCCTGGCGTGGCTGCAGTAACGGCCACGACTCTGCTCCACTTCCTGCGACGGATTTCGCACGGCTCTATTACTCCCTGGCCAACCGCTATGATGCTCACGATCCTGGTCCACTTCCTGAGACGGATACCACGCGATTCTTCCATCCTCTGGCAAGTCACGACAACGGACGCCGCTCCACTCCCCACGACAGACTCCACATGGCATGTCCTGGTGATAGTCACGATTCCACTCCACTACTCTCCGCAACAAACTCCTCCTGACTCTGGGTGGTCCACTGCCAGACGGTTACAGATATCGCTATCAGTCTGTTGCCCTCTCCGCCTATAAAAGAGGGGACCCCAGATACGTTATTCTCTAAGCTCTCATTTTTACCTAGAAACTCTGCTAAAATTTTCGTTCGAGCACTCCATTCTTGTTGAGACAGAAAACTGACTTGAGCGTCGGAGGATCATACCGGAGCAACCCCACCTCCGGTTTAGACTTCTTTTGCAGGTCTCGACGGCGACCTCAACCCCCACAACTCCAGCTTCTCCAGCGCAGGCAGATTTTTGCACCAACAGGATTGGCGCTAGAGGAAGGGGTGTGCCTTCACAGTACCCTTGTTCTTGAAGGAGCGCTTAACAGGACCGCCCCCGAACATCTTTTCCGGCGTCCTCTCTTCCTCCCCCCACTTGGTCTTTGCCCGATGCCTCCCCGCAAGGCGTCCACGCGACGATCCACGGCCTCCACGGCCAGATCTCAGGCTCCGACCTCACCTCCAGTTTCCCAGCCTCCTCCTCCTCCTCCGGTAACGACGGTCGGTGCGGAGCAATTTGATCTGCTGGCGCAGCAGGTCAGAGGCCTCAATGAAGCTGTGTAGGCCATGCAGCAGCAGCAGCAGCAGCAGCTGCAGGCATCAGTGCGCCTGGAAAGAGTGTCACTGGAACACCAGAATCCGATGATAGGGCGGGCCACTTGGGCCAGCCGCCCCATCTTTCCTGGGAAGACGAACCCGAGGGTGGAGAGCCCTCAGTCGGATCACGACTCCACCCCTGGAAGATCTCTACCCCCATTCTGCTAGAGGACCCTCGAGACCCGTAGTCGAGAGGATTTCCTGGACCGAAGGCTCCAGGAGATGAACCGACGGATCGAAGAACTCCTCCACGCTCCCTCCGCTTATGGTGAGGATATTTGCATTAACCCTCCCTTTTCTCAAATGATCATACAGGAACCGATCCCGCCAAACTTCAAACTCCCCCAGTTCGAAAGCTATGACGGGATTTCGGACCCGATTGATCATCTAGAGGCCTTCCGGACGATGGTGCTGCTTCATGGCGCACCCGACGCCATTCTATACCGAGCCTTTCCATCCACCTTGAAGGGAGCGGCGAGAAACTGGTACTCGACGCTGAAGCCGGGTACCATCTTTTCCTTCGATCAGATGAGCCACCAATTTGTGGCCCATTTTGTCAGCAGCCGGCACCCCCGAAAGGGTTCGGAGTCCCTCATCAATATCAAGCAGAGGGAGGGGGAGTCCATTCAGGCCTACATCAACCGTTTCAATGTCGCAGCACTGGAGGTCCGAAATTTGGATCAATCGGTAGCAATGGCCGCTCTGAAGGGCGGCCTTCAGAAGAATGACCTTTTGTTCTCCCTGGAGAAGAAGTACCCCAGGGATTTTGCTGATCTGTTGGCTCGGGCTGAAGGGTACGTCCGAACGGAAGAAGCCTTCAAAATGAAGGATGAGGAGACTGCGAGAGAGCGGCAGGCGGGAGACTCGAATAAGCCCGCAGTCGAAAAAGGGCCGAGAGAAGCTCAGCCACGTTCTCGAACTCCTCCCGAGCACAAGCATGTCCATACTCCTTCCCAGGTACGTAGGCAGAGAAGTCCGGACTACGGAGTTCGACGGAATTCTCCACCGAAAAGATTCCGTAACTACGCCCCCCTCAATGCCTCGAAGACCCAGGTACTGATGGAGGTCAGGGAGCAGCTCCCTAGGCCAGAGAGGATGCGCACACACCCCGGAAAGTGCAACCCCAACAAGTTCTGTCTCTACCATCGCGACCACGGCCACGACACGGAGGAATGCATTCAGCTCCAGGACGAGATCGAGGAGCTCATCAGGCGAGGTCGGCTCGACAGGTTCATTCGACACTGACCTGAAGACAGAGAGGATCGACCAAGGGCCCTACCGCAACCTGAGCCGCCAAGGAGGAAGGAGTAGCCCGGAGATCGGCCTCCAATTGGGACCATCGACTCCATCACCGGGGGACCTCAAGGAGGAGCGGACCTTCCACGACATGGGACTCGAGAAACCTGTAAATGTCTACTCGCGACTTTGCTTTGAATCAAAATTCCTTTCGACTTCGCATGTCTTTACTTTTTAGCATGGACTTGTTACGACTGGGGATAACCCCTTCAAATGATTAAAACAAAGTCATGTTAGGAACAGGAGGAAAATCTCATCCTAACATGAGCAAAATGGAAGTCCGATTATTTTAAGATCGGATCGGGGGAGAGGCCCATATAATGGCCTTTAAGCGTCCCCATGGTCATGTTAGGAACAGGAAAAAAATCTCGTCCTAACATGAGCAAAATAGAAGTCTGATTATTTTAAGATCAGATCGGAGAAGAGGCCCATATAACGGCCCTTAAGCGCCCCCACAACCATGTTAGGGACAGGAGGAGAACCTCGCCCTAACATGAGCAAAGTCAAAGGCCCGATTCTTTTAGACCGGATGGGGGGAGAGGCCCTACAATGCCCTAATGTGCCCCCACAGCCATGTTAGGGACAGGAGGAGAACCTCGCCCTAACATGAGCAAAGTCAAAGGCCCGGTTCTTTTAGACCAGATGGGGGGAGAGGCCCTACAACGTCTTAATGTGCCTCTACAGCCATGTTAGGGACAGGAGGAGAACCTCACCCTAACATGAGCAATGTCAAAGGCCCGATTCTTTTAGACCGGATGGGGGGAGAGGCCCTACAACGTCCTAATGTGTCCTCACAGCCATATTAAGGAACAGGAGAAAACCTCATCCTGACATGAAAAAAGTCGAAGACCCGATTCTTTTAGACCGGATGGGGGAAGAGGCCCTTGCAACGACCTTTATGTACCCCCACAGCCCTGTTGGGAACAGAAGGAGACCTCATCCTAACCTGAGCTGAGATCGACTATGTCAAGGACAGAAGGAGGACCTCATCCTGATGATGACAAAAATTTGGTCACCCAACATGATCGGATAAAGAGAAAAGTCCCCTCAATGGCACCTCCACACCTCTACGCGACCCCACGAAAAGCAAAGGGAGGACCCTCGCTTAGAAAAGAAAAGAAAAATTAAAAAGAAAAAGCGACGAACTACATCGGCAACAGATGAAAAATGAACTACACCAAAAATATAGGAAACTTCATCTCAACAAAGACGGGAGCTCCTACTGAGCATCTCCGGTCTCTAAGAAGACTCTCGACATGGGTCAAGAAAATAATGACTCCGCCAAGGTAATGCGAAATGGATGACAAGAAAAGCAAATCAACGTGGTGACGACTGGGCACCTCCGAACGACACCGACGTCGAACAAGTCAAGAGACGAAAGAAGTTCGGCGGACGATGATTTAATGCAACACGTGGACGAGGTAACACAAAATCCTCTTTTCATTTCATTCACAAAATATACACTACAAAGCCCAGCAGGCTAAAGAAAGAAAAGCAAAATAACAAGAACAAGACGAAACAATAGAAGAAAAAATATATATATGGGAAGACGGAAGGACAAAAAGAGCCCTAAGGGGCCCGGCTCCTCCGACCTCGGACTTTCGGCTTCGACCCTCGCCAGGGAACCCCTTAAACATCCGACTTCTGCTTCCAATTCTCTCTCTCTCATTAATATCTCTATGTATCTTCGATGATATCGCTAGCTTTCGCTCTCCGCCTCTCGATGCTTTTTTCTCAGGACTTCGGATTCTGCCTCCGCGTTCTTGACGGCCTGCTGCTCGCATGCCAGCTGGATCTTCAATTGCTGCAGCTCGATCGTCCTCCCTCCAAGGGCGATAGAAAGCTCTTCTGCAGTTCTTCTCAGGGATTGGAGTTCGCTGGAATCCTGAGAGGAAGCGAGCTGAGCCCTGCCAGCCAGCTGCCCTTGAAGATGGGCAACTTCATCGGTCGCCACCCTGAGTCTCTCCTTGTATTGATCCACCTGCTTGCGCCAGCCAGCCCGATATGCATCGTAGCTCGCCTCGGCATCCTGGAGCTGCTGCTGGAGGTCGGAGACCTTCTTCGACCACTCCCAATCGCTGTCGACCCGAGTCAAAAGTCGGGATGAACTTCCCTCCAGCTGGCCAATCCTCTCCCGAGCAGCCGACAGCTCCACCCTGAGGAAACTGATTTTGGCGGCTTGAGCCCAAATTTGATCGCTGACATGCTTCTTGTGCTCCTCAAGCTCCTTCTCAAAGTTTGCCTTCCTCTGGCTGTACTCCATGATCCCCTTCACGTGAAGATTCTGAAAATAGGTGGCCTCCACGGTGGCTTCGGAATGACTCTCCCTCAACCTGCGAAGCTTGCCTTCCATCTTCTTCGACCTTTTTGTTAAATGGAGGACTTCCTTCTTCAGCCGCTGGATTGTAGACTTCAGTGGAATCCCCTGAGGCAAGGGAAGCGCTTCGGCGGGGTGCTGCCATCGGGAGGTCAACGCGTTAAAACGCAGCTCATTACAAAGAAGAAGAAAGAAAGAAAGAAAAAGAAGAGAAGAAAAGTCCCCCGCAAGGAGGAGACCAATTTTATTGACTGAACGTTTCTTGAAGATAAAAGAAAGAAGAAAAATGGCAATAAAGGAAGAATACAAGGTTAGAGGTCTTGGACCTCTAGATTAACGGGGGGACTCGGCACCTCTGGGGGGTGAACCGCGGCGGCTACAACGACGGTGGAGGGTCCGGCTTCATCCTTGGATGCCTCATCCAAGAAGCTGAGGTCGAGCTCGGAGAATTTCACGACCATCTTCTCCTGGCAGAGCTCGA